>NC_061104.1:5005829-5010829 GCF_015104395.2 Macrobrachium nipponense
TTAACGTAATTCTTTTTTGTCTGGTTCAGATCGATGGTTATGTAATCTTTATGAATAGAAATAAAAAAACTGTTTTCTTCGCAGTGAGCTTGACAAACTGATCAATAAATGTATATAATTTCTTATTCATTTTACGTAATTCTCTATTGTCTGGTTCAAACTGATGGTTCTATAATCGTTATGAATAGAAAAATTAACTTACAGCTATATCAATGAAAAATATTGATTTTATGTTAATATGAAAGGAAATTTTGTTTCCTTCTTCCCTTCACACACACACACACACACACACACACACACATACAGAGAGAGCGCAATCAACATTCGTGTAGGTTTGAAAAAGACCTTTACGAATCTTTCTTTGTGTTCGTAAGTAAATTCATCTCTAGTTGTGGCACTGAGGAACTGTGGGGAGTATCTCCCTGAATAGTTGAACTGTTGAATTGTGGGGGTATTTCCCTTACTAGTGGAACCGTGGGAGCGTCTCCCTTAATAGTGGAATTGTGGCAGTATCTCCCTTAATAGTGGAATTGTAGGAGTATCTCCCTTAATAGTGGAATTGTGGCAGTATCTCCCTTAATAGTGGAATTGTAGGAGTATCTCCCTTAATAGTGGAATTTGAATTGTGGGGGTATCTCCCTTAATAGTGGAATTGTGGGAGTATCTCCCTTAATAGTGGAATTTGAATTGTGGGGGTATCTTCCTTAATAGTGGAACTGTAGGAGTATCTCCCTTAATAGTGGAACTCTTGAACTGTGGAAATATCTCCCTTAATAGTGGAACTCTTGAACTGTGGGGGGATCTCCGTTAATAGAGGAACTATTGAACTGTGGGAGTATCTCCCTTAATAGTGGAACTTGAATTGTGGGGGGTATCTCCCTTAATAGTGGAACTTGAATTGTGGGGGGTATCTCCCTTAATAGTGGAACTATTGAACTGTGGAAGTATCTCCCTTAATAGAGGAACAGTTGAACTGTGAGAGTATCTCCCTTAATAGTGGCACTGTTGAGCTGTGGAATCATCTCCCTTAATAGTAGAACTGTGGAATTGTTGATCTGTGGTAGTATCCCCCTCAACAGTTACAAGGGATGCGTAATATCCAACAAGCGTGACCGGACGTATGTGTCATGAAAGGAAGAAGAAGAAGAAGGAGAAAAGGAAAAGAAGAAGAGCCAATTACTATGACAAAAGGGGGAGAAAGGAGATGAATAAACGTATCCCAAACGTGTTGAAAAAACAAAGTACACCCGTAGATGCAATTGAAACTCGGCGATGTGTTTAAACGCCTCTAAGGGTATTATTTCAACCATGAAGGTAAATTGTATCGGGGTTTTACAATGCATTGTTCAGGCGGACATCTACCTAGAGTTAACTGCATTCTATGGTCATCTATACTATCTTTCTTGGTGAATCTATGGTGCTGTGATGTGTTGAAAGTAACAGGGGACTAGAATTCTAGAATTGCATATAGTGTTCTAATGCTCTACATCCAAAGCTCTAGAGTTATAGAGTTCTAAAGTTCTACAATTCTATAGTTATCGAGTTCTAGAATTACATATAGTGTTCTTATGCTCTTCAAATCTACAGTTCTAGAGTTAAAGTGTGCTAAAGTTATAGAGTTATAGAGTGCTAAAGTTCTACAGTTCTATACTTACAGAGTTCTAGAATTGTATATAGTGTTCTAATGATCGACAGTTCTAAAGTTCTAGAGTTATAGAGTTTTAAAGTTCTACAGTTCTAGAGTTATAGTGTGCTAAAGTTCTTCAGTTCTGTAGTTATAGAGTTCTAGAATTGCATATAGCGTTCTAATGTTCTACAAATCTATAGTTCTAAAGTTCTAGAGTTGTAGAGTTTTGAAGTTCTACAGTTCTAGAGTTATAAAGTTCTAAAATTTTACAGTTCTATAATTCATGATTTGACAGTCTCAAAGTTGTAGAGGTCTACAGTTCTGAAGTTCTAGATTTCTACAGCTCTAAAGTTTGCAGTTCTAAAGTTCTACAGTTCTATAATTCCAGAGTTCGACAGTTCTAAAGTTGTAGAGGTCTACAGTTCTGAAGTTCTAGATTTCTACAGCTCTAAAGTTTGCAGTTCTAAAGTTCTTCAGTTCTAAAGTTCCAGAGTTCTACAGTTTTAAAGTTGTGGAGTTCTACAGTTCTAAAGTTCCAGAGTTCTACAGTTTTAAAGTTGTAGAGTTCTACAGTTCTAAAGTTCCAGGGTTCTATGGCTCTAAAGTTCTAGAGCTCTACAGTTTTAAAGTTATAGAGTTCTACAGCTCTTAAAGTTCTAAAGTTCTAGAGTTCTACAGTTTTAGGGTTCTGAAGTTCTGCAGTTCTAAAGTCCTACAGTTCTAGAGTTATAGAGTTCTAAATTTGTAGAGTTCTAAAGTCCAACAGTCCAAGGGTTCTAAACTTCTAGAGTTAGTCTAAGCAAATACAACTCCACAAAAAAGTTTTGTGATTATTCGCAATGATTCTAATATTCCTGAAGAATCAGTAGTGCTATGTGAACATCTTAGAATGACATCTGTTTTATTATTATTATTATTATTATTTTATTTTATTATTTTTTTTTTTTTTTGCTCTATCACAGTCCTCCAATTCGACTGGGTGGTATTTATAGTGTGGGGTTCCGGGTTGCATCCTGCCTCCTTAGGAGTCCATCACTTTTCTTACTATGTGCGCCGTTTCTAGGATCACACTCTTCTGCATGAGTCCTGGAGCTACTTCAGCGTCTAGTTTTTCTAGATTCCTTTTCAGGGATCTTGGGATCGTGCCTAGTGCTCCTATGATTATGGGTACGATTTCCAGTGGCATATCCATATGCTTCTTATTTCTATTTTCAGATCTTGATACTTATCCATTTTTTTCCCTCTCTTTCTCTTCAACTCTGGTGTCCCATGTATTGCGACATCAATGAGTGATACTTTCTTCTTGACTTTGTCAATCCACGTCACGTCTGGTCTATTTTGCACGTATCACCCTATCCGTTCTGATACCATTAGTCCCAGAGGATCTTTGCCTGATCGTTTCTATCACTCCCTCAGGTTGGTGCTCGTACCACTTATTACTGCAAGGTAGCTGATGTTTCTTGCACAGGCTCCAGTGGAGGGCTTTTGCCACTGAATCATGCCTCTTTTTGTACTGGTTCTGTGCAAGTGCCGGGCATTCGCTTGCTATGTGGTTTATGGTTTCATTTTTCGTATTGCACTTCCTACATATGGGGAGAAGATGTTATTTCCGTCTAATCGTTCTTTGAATATATCTGGTTCTTAGGGCCTGATCTTGTGCCGCTGTTATCATTCCTTCAGTTTCCTTCTTTAGCTCTCCCCTCTGTAGCCATTGTCATGTGTCATCGCTGGCTAGTTCTTGAATCTGTCTCATGTATTGTCCGTGCATTGATTTGTTGTGCCAGTCCTCAGTTCTGTTCTGTCAATTCTCCTGTCTCTGTATATTTCTGGGTCTTCGTCTACTTTTATTAGTCCTTCTTCCATGCACTCTTTAGCCACTCGTCTTCACTGGTTTTCAGATATTGCCCCAGTGCTCTGTTTTCGATGTTGACGCAGTCCTCTATACTTATAGTTCCTCTCCCTCCTTCCTTTCGTGTTATGTATAGTCTGTCCGTATTTGCTCTTGGGTGTAGTGCTTTGTGTATTGTCATATGTTTCCTGGTTTTCTGAATCTATGCTGCGGAGTTCTGCCTTCGTCCATTCCACTATTCTGCGCTGTAATCTGATTACTGGCACTGCCCATGTGTTTATGGCTTTTATCATATTTCCTCCATTGAGTTTTGACTGAGTATCGCCTTGAGTCTCTGCATATATTCTTTCCTGATCGTGTCCTTCATCTCTTGGTGTTTTATATCCCTCCTTCCATTATTCAGGTATTTGTATCCTGTCTCATCTATGTGTTTGATGTTTGCTCCCATCTGGTAGCTTTATCCCTTCAGTTCTCGTTACTTTGCCTTTTTTGTATGTTGACTAAGGCGCATTTTTCTATTATTATTATTATTATTATTATTATTATTATTATTATTATTATTATTATTATTATTCAGAAGATGAGAACCCTCTATTCATATGGGACAAGCTCACAAGGGCAGTTGACTTGAAGTTCAAACTTCCAAAAACACACATTCACGTGTGTGTATATATATATATATACATGTATGTGTGTTTGTATATATATATATAATATATATATACATATATTATAAAATATATATATATATATATATATATATATATATATATATATATAATATATTATTTCGTAAACACTCACAGACCATAGAATTTTTTTCCCCCTGAAATTGACCTCTGACATTCAGCCTTTTCTATCATCGAACCTTGACGTAGGATTCAGTACACCAAATTGTAGACAAAATGCATCGCAGAATTTTGTTGTGGTTCTTTAATGTTGCTGTGGTTTTTTTCAAGCCCAGTCGAACACCGTCGGTGAACAAAGGCACGATTTTGACGCTATATTCCGCAACACTAATTACGGGAAGAATTTTTCGCTCTCAGGACATCTAATGTTTTTCCTTCCGGGCGAAGACAACTGGAAAACAACAATAAAAACAACTAGCGCCTGATTACGAGGTCGGCTTGGTGTTGGCCTGCCTGTCACTTCGTCGGTGGCCGCGAGTTCGATTCTCGGGCATTCCCTTATAGGCGAGTCAGAGATGTGTATTTCTAGTGATAGAAGTTCACTCTCGACGTGGCTCGGAAGTCACGTAAAGCCGTTGGTCCCGTTGCTGAATAACCACTGGTGGTTCCATGCACGTAAAAAGCACCATACAAACTATCAAGTAGAAACAACTGAGGTATATATATAAAAGCTTCTGTAGATTCCGATATTTTATCTGACCTTTGACCCTTAAGTTTGACCCTGACTTCTTTCATCGACCTCGATTTTGAGGTTATCCTGCAGACTTGCCTCACTAGTGTGGCCCTATACATGATCTTTGATATCTCTAAGTGTGACCTTGACTTAGACGATTAG
>NC_061104.1:5015829-5020829 GCF_015104395.2 Macrobrachium nipponense
ACAATATTTTTTCCGTCTCGAAAATGACAGAGCTTCCTTCTCGAAAATGGCCGAACTTTCCTTCTCGAATATGACCGAACGGTTTCCTTCTCGAAAATGACAGCGAGTTTCCCTTCACGAAAATGACTAATTTTTCCTTCTCGGAAATGAGAGCGAGTTTCCCTTCTCGAAGATGACAGCGAGTTTCCCTTCTAGAAAATGACAGAGTTTTCCTTCTCGAAAATGGCCGAACGGTTTCCTTCTCGAAAATGAGAGCGAGTTTTCCTTCTCGAAAATGACAAGTTATCCTTCTCGAAAATGAGAGCTTTCCTTCCTCGAAAATGACAATAAGTTTCCTTCTCAAAAATAACCAAAAAATTTCTGTCATTTCCGAAAAATGGAAGTCGGCGTTTATATCACTATTTCCGTAATTTTTTGAGGGGGGAAACTTGGCAATTTTACCAATATTTCTGTCATTTTCAAAAAAGGAAGACTTTCATTTTCGAATAGTGGAATTCGACGTTTATGTCACTATTTCCGTCATTTTTGAAAGAGGAAAACTCGACGATCATACCAATATTCCTGTCATTTTCGAAAAGGAAAACTAGGCACCGTTATCAGTTTCTCTCGTATGCTGAAGAGACGAAAACGCAAAATGTGTCAGCCATGAAATCTCGAGGATATAGGCGGAAGGTCTTACACCTCATTTTCTCACCATCATTCTAAGAAACGCTTCAGAAACAGCACAAAGCAGCAACAGCAGCAGCGTAGTAGTAAGAGGACGTTAGAAGCGTGCGTGTTTTATTCCTGTTTAATCTGGGAACGCCAGGGATAAATGAGTGTAATTAAAAGCTCCTAATTACGGAGCCATATTTATAACGCCGCGAACCCAGATAATTCCCGTTACCTGATTAGTATGAGATCATTTCACGCCGTAATTGATTACTGGGGGAAAGTGCTGTGGTGAAAGGTATAAAGAGATAAAAGACGAGGGAATTGTAAAGCAGAAAGTGCTGTGGTGAAAGGTATAAGGAGGTAAAAGACGAGGGAATTGTAAAGCAGAAAGTGCTGTGGTGAAAGGTATAAGGAGGTAAAAGACGAGGGAATTGTAATGCAGAAAGTGCTGTGGTGAAAGACACCAAAAGACAAAGGGTTTATTATGCTGAAAGTGCTGTGATCGGCCATGAAAATGCAAAGGAATTATCATGCTGAAAGTGTCGTGAAAGACAAAAATAAAGAGACAGGGATTACCATGCTGAAAGTGCTGTGATCAGGCATCAAAATGGAAAGGAATTTTCATGCTGAAAGTGCTGTGAAAGATACCAAAAGACAAAGGAATGATAGGGCTGTGAAAGTCATAAAGAAGCAAGGGGATTATAACGCTGAAAGTGCGGTGATGAGTCATCAAGAGGCAAAAGAATTATCACGGTGAAAATGCAAGCGAATTATCATGCTGACAGTGCTATGATGAGTCATGAAGAGACAAGGGGATTATCACGCTGAAAGTGTTGTGCTGAGTCATCGAAAGGATTGGAATTAGCAGGCTGGAAATGCTGCGAAATAGACAGACACCAAACGACGAGGGAATTGCAACTTTCCAAGCGCTGTGGTGAAAGACCGAAAAGAAGAAGAAGAAGAAGAAGAAGAAGAAGAAGAAGAAGAAGAAGAAGGAATATGAGATCCACACGAACCAATCAATCAACCAATCATTCTCAACGCAGACGGAAACTCTTCAGAACAAGCCGCCATCACCGCCAAAGATAAAACCCGCCAACGGGGAAAGCCTCCCCCCACCCCCCCCCACCCCCCCCCCCCCCCCCCCCCCCCCCACCCCACCCCACCCCACCCCCTCCCCCCCCCCACCCCCCTAGACATCATCTTAATGTCAACATTGCGTATTCAGCGGACGCGATGCAACAGCAGATCCAATAATTCCTTTTATGGCATCATATCCCACATTTCAATAAATCCTTCCGAATATCAAACGCTTTCTCCCCGAGATCTGGTATTGGATGATTCCTGCCCGAGTTGGCGGCGGCGCTGGGGATCCGCTGGAACCTCCTCCTCCTTGGCCACCGCCGCCGCCGCCGCCGCCACCGACTACGCTAATATTAGATGTTGATTCAGACCAGGTCGTACCTAGGTCATCTCGTCCCCCTCATCTCGTCCTCCTCGCGATTTGCGCAAGACAGATGGTTTGTGGTGCTTTGGGGATGAAATGTGTGACGAAATGACGTAAGGAATAAAAAAAAAGTCTTTTCATAGCTAATATTACGTGTTGATTCAGACCAAGTCGTACCTAGCTCATCTCGTCCTCCTCGCGATCTGCGCAAGACAGATTTTTTCCGGTGCTTTGGGGATGAAATGTGTGATGAAATAATGTAAGGAATTACAAAAAAGTCTTTTAATAACTAATATTATATGTTGATTCAAGCCGTGTCGTACCTAGGTCATCTTGTCCCCCTCATCTCGTCCTCCTCGCGATTTGCGCAAGACAAATGGTTTGTGGCGCTTTGGGGATGAAATGTGTGATGAAATAACGTAAGGAATTACAAAAAATGTCTTTTAAAAACTAATATTACATGTTGATTCAAGCCGTGTCGTACCTATATAAAGTAGGTCGTCTCGTCCTCCTCACGATTGACGCAAGAAAGCAGATTGTTTGAGGTGCTTATAATAATTTCCTTAGTTAACTGCTCATCTCTTCATCTCGCTGTCCAACCACTCCATCTCCCTCTTTTTCCTAAACAGTGTTAAGCGCTGACTGGCCGAAAGTGGCTCCCTGGTCCAGGGCTCCACAGCCCAAATTTCGTAGTATCAAATTTCATAAACTTTCCTCAAGGAATCTGAATTTATGCGACTGTCTTCGGGGACAACTGGAGAAATTATATGTCAGCCTCAGGCTCCGTGGCTGGGAAAGCAGACTTGGTAACTTGGTCTGACACTTCCATCTGGAAGGAGGAGTAGTAGCCTGGAATTCCAGTTCTCTCTGGAGAGAGAGAGAGGCCTACGACGCTCCCTGGGGGAAAAAATGGAGATCGTATTTCATGTGTCATTTTTGAATTCCAGTCCTTCTAGTATTGATATGGCCTGGATTCTTCATGCAAAAGGACTCTTTGCTTGACAGCATTCCTTGTGCCATTTTTGAATTCCATGGGTCCTTTCCATCATTCATATAGGAGGGATCCTTCGCTCAAAGGACTCATGGTTACCAGTATTCCATGTTATCAATTTTTAATTTCAAGGTTCCTTGCAAGCAAATGTCAGTATATCGCAATTTTGCATGCATATTTTTTAGTCGCTTCTCATCAGACGGAATTTCATCCAGTTGGCCCTCTAAAATATCCTAAGGCAATATAGCCTTGCTGTTCTGGAGAATTTGCGTCTACAGACTGTCATATAAAAGAGAATATTCACATCAGTAATTTTGTGCATATTTGCTTCAGTTGCTGCTCAGTAAGTTGTATTATATCCTATCTGAGGGGAAAGTCTGGTTGTCCCACGAAAAAATCCTAAGGACTACTGGCTGTTATTTGAATGAAAAAACTTACAGTTGATGAGTGTCTTCTGGATAATGTCCATAAAATAATGTCTAAGGAAGTAGGAAACAGGTATAAATTGGGAAACAAATAATGATTCATCCCTCATAATATGGCCAGGTGTACCATACCAAAATTATAAATAAAAAGATAAGTTACCAACGAAAAACGACGGCAAAAAAAAAGGAAAAATATCACCCGGAAATATAAAATACACTCCTTATTAACATAACAAAAACTATAAATGAAAAAAATTTGCGTCAAATCTAGAAAATTTATGAAGAAAAATAATGTCAAAAAAGCAATTAAATAAATAAACAAATGAATAAATAAATAAAAGCATGTCTAATCCTGAAAATTTACAAAGTAAAAAAAAAAAACTAAAAAAATACAGAAAAAAATATCACTCGGAAAAAAAATAAAGTACATTCTTTATTAACATAACAAACACTGTAAATAAAGAAAAAACTTGCACCAAATCTAGAAAATCTAGAAAAAAACAGGAAAAAACAATCAAGTAAACAACAAACATCCAGAGTGACAATCCTTTACGGTCGTTCGTCCCTCTCCTGGAAACCAGTGCTGGAACGAAGAACACCCTCTGGGCAAAAGGGGTTGTTTTGGTAGGGTGGGGAGGGATGGAGTCTGTTTTCGGACTTGGTCTCAAAGTCTCGTAAGGGGAAGAAGAAGAAGGAGTAGTGGAAGGCCTTTGGGGACTCCTGAAGCCTTCGTCAGGAACTACAGAAGGCGTGGTCTGAATAGGGTAGATGTGGGTGGTTCTGTTTGATTCTTGTTTTTATTTGTGTTTCAGTGTTTCGTGAGAGAGAGAGAGAGAGATTCAATACAATATTAAAATATCATACCATATTTAGAGGCATTAAGCACAGAATAAGATAGATAAAGAAAGAGAGGGAGATTGAGATTGTTTTAAAAATTGTGCCATATTTTGAGGTATGAAGCACGGAATAAGAGAGAGAGAGAGAGAGAGAGAGAGAGAGAGAGAGAGAGAGAGAGAGAGAGAGATTGTTTTAAAATATTATGCCATATTTTGAGGCATGAAGCACAAAATAAGATAGAGAAAGAGAGAGAGACAGACAGACTCAGACAGAGATACCTCAGGTCAATTAAAAAAAAAGAATAAAAATCGATTGAAAATTGCCTCGTCTATGAAACAAAAAACAACATTAGTAAATAAAAAAATTCATGACGTACGTACATTAAAAAATTCATATATATATATATATATATATATATATATATATATAATATATATATATATATATATATTATATAATTTTTGTCTAACTGTATGTACGTATTGAATTTTTAGAATTTGCGAATATTATTTTTTGCTTTATGGACGAGGAAATATATATATATATATGTGTGTGTGTGTGTGTGTGTGTGTGTCCTAACTGCAGATAAACACTCGCCCACGTTTATTACCACAGTACACTTTCGTATTCCCCCTGTAGTTTTCCA
>NC_061104.1:5025829-5028329 GCF_015104395.2 Macrobrachium nipponense
AAATATGAGAGAGAGAGAGAGAGAGAGAGAGAGAGAGAGAGAGAGAGAGAATCTCTCTCTCTCCTCAAATCCACTGACTTTTTCATCGCAGGCAGGCAGGTGCGTCCCGCGGTCAGGGCGTAGAATAAGTTACACGCAAGACGAATTCAGATGACCGCAGTCATTATAATAACTACATATTAGTGAGCCTGAACGGGAAAGAAACTGGAGCTCCTTTCAAACGGCAGATGTGAGCTTCGATGATCTTCTCATTAGGGTGAAATTGAAAGGAAAGTTAAAAAAAAAAAAGAAGAAAAAAATTGAAAATAGAAAAAAATGGAATGAGGCAATTGAAAGTGGTTTAATAAAAACATGAATAAGTAAAAAAGATGAGATAATTGAAAATGGTTTAATGAAAAATAGGAAAAGTAAAAAAAAGTGTTGTAATTAATAAATTTGAGAGTAAAAAATGAGATAATGAAAATGATTTAATTTTAAAAAATTGAAAAAATAAAAAAACAATGAGATAATTGAAAATGGTTTACTAAGAAAATTTAAAACGTAAAAAAACGAGATAATTGAAAGTGGTTAAAAAAACTAAAAAAAAAACAATGAGATAATTGAAAGTGGTCTAATGAAAAATTGAAAAAGTAAAAAAAATATTAATGAGATAATGGAAAGGGGTTTAATGAAAAATGGAAAAAATCAATGAGACAATTGAAAGTGATTGATAAAAAATAAAAGAGAAATAATGAGACTATTGAAAGTAACTTAATAAGAAAAGATTGAGAAATGAAAATAAAAATTAATGAGTAAATTGAAAGTGGTTCAATAAAAAAATGAAATTAAAAAGAATAAAAAAAATGAAAATGAAAAAAATATCTACGAGTTAATTGAAAGTGGTTTAATAAATATAAATGAAAAATAAAAAAAATATTCAATGAGACGATTGGAAGTGGTTTAATTAAAAAAATGAATTAGAGCATAATGAGAATCAAAGGGTTGACCTGACCTGACCTCTGACTGGAACAGATTTCGATTTGCAGGGAAGTTAGCTAATAAAAAAAGAAAAAAAAAATTGACAGAAGAATGGTTGCCCTGATCTGACTTGATCTGGACAGATCAAATTTTTGACTCAAAAGGATTTCCATCGAGAGTATACTTTAATAAAAAAAAAAAAAATAATAAAATAGAAAAAAATGAGACGAAGTGTTGATCTGACCTGACCTGACCCGCCCTCTGACATATCCAGGGCTAATATTTAACTTGAAGAGGTTTCGACTTGGAGTGGAGTATAATAAAGATATAGTTTTAAAAATAAAATGAAAAAAAAATGAGTTATGAAGGGTTGACCTGACCTGACCTGACCTGATTTGACCTGATCTGACGAAGCCAAATCTTTGACCGAAAGGGGTTTCGACTGGGAGTGGAGCTATATAAAATAAGTTAAAAAAGAAAATATCTGAAGAATAATGTATATTAGACGTATATATATCTAGCGTTTGAAAGACAATCAAATACATGATATTAACCAAATGATCATGTCACAATGGAAAACAGTCGTTAAGTAACATTATCGAAAGAGAATTTCATTAACTTAAAAGACAACAACAAAATGACCGGATGAAAATGAGCTTTATTCGTATAAAAAAATCCGGTAAAACAAATGCCATGTTTGACCTTTCACGTCAGACCTTAAAAATGGCAGGATTTTATGTCTATGGTTCAAGTGAATATTAAGCAAAAAATCTTAAAAAAAAAAAAAAACGTGCGCACTTTTCCAGCTCATTTGCTTAATATCCATCCAAGCGTTTCGCAAATGCCCCGTGTGTAATGAAATAGAAAAATATCGTTTGATAATGTCCCTGTATATATTCAGCTTTGCTAAGTTTCCAGTGAAGGGAATAATAATAAATGAATGTGGAAAACGAGTTCCTTCCTTCCTTCACCAAGACGATGTGAAGAAGAAGAGCGACGGATGATCTCGTTTACCATAACAATGAAAGTATGAAGATCGAGTTGCGTTGCGCGATTTCGTCGTTAAAAAAAAAATATATATATTTTAAATGAGTCTGCGTTTATTTCTTACATACAGTAGTGTCCCAGGGCAATAGGTAAATATAGAGAGAGAGAGAGAGAGAGAGAGAGAGAGAGAGAGTGCAAACAGCTGGACGGAAGAGAGAGAGAGAGAGAGGGACACACATCGTAGTGGCGGTGGTGAGTGGTGACCGTTGGCTGGGGGTGATGGCGACCAGGCGATGGGGAATCAGTGTGGCTTCGGCCGTCAATGTGAAAGGGTGTGTATCATTCGCGTCGTCCCGCGTACCGCTCGCACAGCGCGCTCGCTCGCTTGCTTGCTCTCCTCTCTCACTCACTCTCACACTCTTTCTCTCTCCCGTTCTTTAATAACTGGATATATCGGCGTGTAATTGTTCGACGGCTGTGGGAAGTATGTTGTGAAATACCAGGAAATTAACAAGATTTATGAAATATCACTAATGACATAAAGCATCATTGAAAA
>NC_061104.1:5033329-5041490 GCF_015104395.2 Macrobrachium nipponense
TGGGGATCAGTGCGTTTTCTGATCATTCATTTATTTATTTAAGTAATTTTGTTGTTGTTGGTATTATTATTATTATTATTATTATTATTATTATTATTATTATTATTATTATTATTATTACGTTGCTGTTTTTGTTTACAACCTAGATTGGACTTCAGAAAGTCTAGCTACCCAATTTTGTTTATGATATTTTTAGAATAATTTTTTTTTATATATGTTGATATACAGTTTTTCGTTTAAATACACCGAAGAAGAACTACACAGAAAGAGATAGAAAGAGAGAGAGAGAGAGAGAGAGGAGAGAGAAGAGAGAGAGAGAGAGAGAGACAATGCACTGCACATGCTTACACTTATGCATGACTGAAAACAGTATTCAAAATCATTCAAGCCTCCGTGGGGGGTGTTTAGTGCTTATCAGTGCGTCGCGCTGTAGGCGTCCCCTCGGCGCCTAGCTGCAACCTCTCTCATTCCTTTTACTGTACCTCCGTAGATATTCTTTCTTCCATCTGAATTTCCACCCCACCCCCGCTAACAGTTGTTTCATAGTGCATCTGCGAGTCCCCCCCCACCCACCCCCCAGTTACACCTGTCAAACCTCCTTACTGTCAGTTTCTCTTCCGGTAATGTGACCTCATAGGTCCCAGCGCTTGGCGTTTGGCCTAAATTCTGTATTCTATTCCATACAAGGATCAAGTTATATTCTAGAGAAAAAATGTTTTATTTCGATTTCAGTCAGTGAAGGCTGTCCATATCCATATGTATCAAGATTCTCGTTGAATTTTTATGTTTATCCTGAGCTGCGTAATGATATTGGCAGGAACTACGTTAAGTTATTGCAAAACAAGCGTAAAATATATTTCACTATTTTATTTCTGTACACGTATCAATGGATAAAATAATTTTAAAAAGCTAACCGTTAAAATCTACATGCTTACGTGGATTAATTTGAACGGAGATATATTTGCATTTGACATTCTATGTGCTACAGGCTTTTTTTGTCGATGTGTTTTTATGAAGAGTTTTATTCTGAATATATATATATATATATATATATATATATATATATATATATATATATATATTATATATATATATATATATATATATATATATATCTGTAGGGGTCAGTTGAATGTTGAATAAATATATAACAGCTGCACGTTAACTCGGTTTTATTTTAAGTGTTAGTTTTAAAAGGGACATTTTAACAATGTTAGTCTTGAAAGTGACATTTTAACAGTGTTAGTTTTAATAGTGACATTATAACAATGTTAGTTTTGAAGGTGACATTTTAACAGTGTTAGTTTTAAAAGTTACATTTTAATAATGTTAGTTTTGAAGGTGACATTTTAACAATGTTAGTTTTAAAAGTGACTTTTAACAATGTTAGTTTTGAAGGTGACATTATAACAATGTTAGTTTTGAAGGTGACATTATAACAATGTTAGTTTTGAAGGTGACAGTTTAACAATGTTAGTTCTGAAAGTAACATTCATTTATGCCCAGTTTATTTTTTGTGATGTTGGGAGTAGCCTACGTAACAATATATTAAAAGGTTTAATTTTACATCGGGGGTTAGTGCCGTCAGTGGACCTTACGTGGTGCACTGTAGGCATTACTAAAGTGCGTTTGCAGCGTCCCTTCGGTCCCTAGCTGCAACCTTTATCGTAGATTTTACTGTACCTCCGTTCATATTCTCTTTCTTCCATCTTACTTTCAAAACCCTTTCCAAACTGTTGCTTCCTGTTGCAACCGCTTGCAAATCTTCTTTGCTCCCAGTTTCCTTTTCAGTTTTGAATGACCTCACAGGTCCCAGTGCTTGGCCTTTTGGCCTGAATTCTAAAATCTAATTCCTTGTACTTCGACTCTTTCATTATCTTGATCTCTATCTTGCTGTCCATCTCCTCCTACTGTTACGACTTAGTTAAAAACGTGGTGATTTCTCCAAGTTCAACATTGAGTGTTCTGTACTTTATCTCCTAAGCGCCTCAGTGGCGTGATCGGTATGGTGTTGGCCTGCCACCTCGGTGGCCGTGGGTTCGATTCTCGGGCATTCCCCGGAGAGGTTAGAGATGTGTATTTCTGGTGACAGAAGTTCACTCTCGACGTGGTTCGGAAGTCACGTCAAGCCGTTGGTCCCGTTGCTGAATAACCATACTGGTTCCATGCAACGTCAAAACACCATACAAACAAACAAACTTTATCTCCTGTACTTCGCTGTCCAACCTCTCCAACTCCCTCTTGGTCTACAGCGCCGATTGCCTAAAAACGCCCCTCCCCCCTCCCCCAAGTGCTTGGCCTGACAGGTCAAGCTTCCTTCAATCAATCAATCATCAAATCAATCAGAAAGTTGCAACTTTGATTGAAACGGCTTTTAGACCATCCGGCGGCGTCGTCGATCGAGGTGCCTTGCCCCCCCCCCCCCTTTCCCCACCCCCTCCCCCACACTGAGGTCGACAAATGTTTAAAAACTCGCCTGTTGAAAAGACCCCCCCCCAAAAAAAAAGGGAAAAGAAAAAAAAAAAAACAAAAAAAAAAAAAAAAAAAAAAAAAAAACTTTTAAAACTCAGTGGAGTTTGACTTGGCACGACTTTGCACGGCCGATGAAAGAAATCCTTTTCTTGGGGTTGCTCTCTCTCTCTCTCTCTCTCTCTCTCTCTCTCTCTCTCTCTCTCTCTCTACTGGAGGAGGAGGTCATGGCAGTTTCCTTTTAGGACGATTGACCTAATTTCCTCTCTCTTAATTTCTCATTTTGGTCTTGATACAATTTCTCGCCGGAGGGCGCTGGGTGGCTTTTTTTTCTTTCTTTTTTTTAATGGTTTTGTAATTTTATTTTTTATGGATTTATATATTTTTGGTATCATTTTATGCATATGATATTTATATTTATCTTTATATTTATATATACTGGTATTGATTTGGAAGCTGGTCCGTGAATTGAAGATAATTTTTAATAATGATAATGCCGTTCCAAAAGCTCATGCATTCGTGTGACTTTTTCCGGAATAATAATAATAATAATGATGATGATGATAATAATAATAATCATAATAATGTTATTCTTTTATATACTTGAGAAGCTAATAACATTGTTGATTAGTTTTGCGAACAATCATGATAATATTAATAGTGATAATGCGAATATAATCATAATAATAGTGATAATGATATATAATAATGCCTCAAAAACTAATAAATATTATTTTTGTTTAATTTCCTAATTAATATAATAATAATAATAATAATAATATAATAATAATAATAATAATATTAAGATAAAAGTCAATCATGTTTTCTCAGTATACAATAAATTATCCCAGCGGCAATATACAACACGATACATTAATCCCAACCACACACTAAATCAGTGGGCGCGACTAGCCCAGGTATGAAGGACATCCCAAAGCATAATGTACCACCGCGAGCTCAATATAGCATAATTTAATGCCGCCTTAAATCCCATTGGAGATTACTTGGAGATTACTTATTTGGGGGGAGCGGGGAGGGGAGGAATTATAATGCAATGCCATGATTATGTACGACATCTTATAGTTCTCGTAAGGGATTTCCTGCATTGGTGCTTGTGCTTGCGTCTGTGTGATGTTGGGGGTTCAAGGTTAAATTTATGTTGGGGATTTGAGTGTAAATTCTGTTGGGGGATTCAAGTTTAAATTTTGTTGGGGATTTGGGTTTAAATTCATGTTCGCGATTTGAGTGTAAATCTTGTTGGGGATTCAAGTAAAAATTTTGTTGGGGATTTGAGTTTAGATTTATGTTGGGGATTTGAATCAGATTTATGTTGGGATTTGTGTAAAATTTTTGTTGTTGGGGATTCAAGTTTGAATTTTTTGTTTGGGATTTGGGTTTAAATTCATGTTCGCGATTTGAGTGTAAATTTTGTTGGGGATTTGAAGTTCAGATTTTGTTTTGGGGATTTGAGTAAAAAAAATTTTTGTTGGGGATTCAAAGTTTAAATTTTGTTGGGGATTCAAGTTTAAATTTTGTTGGGGATTTAAGTATAAATTTTGTTGGGGATTCAAGTTTAAATTTTTGTTGGGGATTTGAAGTTGTAAATTTTGTTGGGGATTCAAGTTTAAATTTTGTTGGGGAATTTGGTATAACTTTTGTTGGGGATTCAAACTTAATTTTGTTGGGCGGGGGGATTTCAACCTTTAAATTTTGCTTTGGGGATTCAGTTTAAATTTTGTGGGATTTGAGTATAAATTTTGTTGTGATTCAAGTTTAAATGTTGAGGGTTCAAGTTTAAATTTTGTTGGGGATTCAAGTTTAAATTTTGTTGGGGATTCAAGTTTAAATTTTGTTGGGGATTCAAGTTTAAATTTTGTTTGGGATTTGAGTTTAAATTTATGTTGGGGATTTGAGTTTAAATTTTATTATTGGGGATTTGGGTTTAAATTCATGTTGGGGATTTGAGTATAAATTTTGTTGGGGATTCAATTTTAAATTTTGCTGGGGATTTGAGTTTAGATTTATGTTGGCGATTTGGGTTTAAATCCATGTTGGTGATTTGAGTGTAAATTTTGTTGGGGATTCAAGTATAAATTTTGTTGGGGATTGAAGTTTAGATTTATGTTGGGGATTTGAGTATAAATTTTGTTGGGGATTCAAGTTTATAATTTTGTTGGCGACTTCATTTAAATTTTGTTGGGGATTGAGGGGTATTACAAATTTGTTGGGGATTCAAGTGTAGATTTATGTTGGGGATTTGAGTTTAAATTTTGTTGGCGATTCAATTTAAATTTTGTTGGGGATTTGACTATATATAAATTTTGTTGGGGATTCAAGTTTAAATTTTGTTGGGGATTTGGGTTTAAATTCATGTTGGGCATTTGAGTATAGATGTTGTTAGGGATTTTGATTTAGGTTTTGTTGGGGATTTGAATTTAAATTTATGTTGGGGATTTGGGTTTAAATTCATGTTGGGGATTTGAGTTTAAATTTATGTTGGGGATTGTTTGGGTTTTAAATTCATGTTTGGGGATTTTGAGTATAAATTTTGTTGGGGATTTCAATTTAAATTTTGTTGGGGATTTGAGTTTGAATTTGTTGTGGATTTTGGTTTAAATTTATGATGTGAATTTGATTATAAAATTTGTCAGGGAGTTAGTTTAAATTTTGTTGGGAAATTGAGTTTAAATTTTGTTGGGGATTTGTGTTTAACTGTTGTTATTGGGGTTGTGAGACTAAATTTTTGTTGGAATTTAATGTCAAATTTTGTTGGCTTTGAATGTAAATCTTGTTGAGAATTTAAATTTAAATTTTGGTTGGTATTAATATTTCAGTTTTGTTGGGAATTCATGTCTGAATTTTATTGGAGGTTCAAGTATAAATTCTATTGAGATATGAATTTAAAGTATGTTTAGAGATTTGAAGTTAATTTTGTTAGGAGTTTAAATTTAGATTTTATCAGTGATTTAAATTTCAATTTGGTTGGGATTTGAATTAAAATTTTTTGGAAGATTTGTTGGTGGATTACAGTTAAAATTTTGTTGGGATTTAAATTAAATTTTCATTGGGATTTGAGTTAAAATTTTGGTAGGATTTTAATTTAGATTATTTTGGGATTTAAATTTGAAATTTTGTTGGCTTTTGGATTTTAATTTTATTGTGAATTTAGATTTCAATTTTAGATTTTGTTGGGTGGATTAAAATTGAAGTTTTTTGGGATTGAAATTAAAATTTTGTTGAGATATAAGTCGAGTTTTGGTGGTGATTAAATTTTTCTTTTTTTTAGATTTGAATTTTGATTGGGGATTTCAATTTCAGTTTTGTTGTAATTTAAATTTAAATTTCTTGCTATAGAATTTGAAATTTTTATTGAAATTTAAATCAAGTTTTGTTGATTGTTTCAGTTAAATTGTTGGGATTTAAATCATATTTTGTAAATTTTAATGGAGATTTGAATTAAAATTTTGTTGCAGATTTGAACTTAGGTTTTGTTGTGGATTCAATTTAAATTTTATTTGGGTTAAAATTAAAATTTTCATGGGGATTTAGATTTCAATTTTGATGGGTATTTTACTTAAATTTTGGCGAGTGGTTTCCTTATTATTTAGAATATTTTATGGTAACTATAGGCCTAATAAGTTAGAATATCAATTAAATCAGCAAATCAGGAAATGATTCTCATATTCTAATGTTGTTGTAGGCTTAATTAATTTTATATATATACGAGTGTTTCGTGGATATTTAAAATGGTTAAACCTCTCTAAATGAATTCATTTACGAAGCGAAATTAAAAAAAAGAGAAGAAAACTTGTAGTTTATGCTGCCTAGTGTTCACATAGTTTGTGACTGAGTCTAGGATTTGATTACATAATTAATTATCTAAAAAAAATCTTTCAAGTAAAACAAGCAGGGGAAGTTGTCATTACGAAATACGTAATGGCGATTTTCTAGTTATGAACTTATGCCCTGCGCACAAGTCACAGTTTGGAATACGCCGCCAACCATTCGGTCCCCCACAAAAAAAAAAAAAAAAAAAAACCAGTTGGTTACGTATATACTCGCAAATAGGCCTATCTGAACCGTATCTTCGAAAGTTACGTGATAATAACTCGTCTCTAACTCTCTCTTCTTCTTCTTCTTCTCCTTCTTCTTCTTGTTTTTTCGCTTCTTGTGGTTTTGGTCGTGAGGTGTTCATAAATAAACATGGCGTGGGAACTCGCAGCAGGTCGGAGCCAAGGCACACTTCGTCCATGGGGGGTTTCCAGAGAGAGAAGAGAGAGAGAGAGAGGGGGGGGGGGGGGGGGGGGGGGGGGGGGGCGGGGCGGGGGGACGTCTCCAAAGACTAACGACAGAGTTTAGAAAAATGAAATGAGAGAGAGAGAGAGAGAGAGAGAGAGAGAGAGAGAGAGAGAGAGAGAGAGAGGGGGGGGGGGGGTGTTCTCACAAGGGGTGTGTGAGTCCCAGGGGTGGTCGGTTGTCCAACCCAAATTTTGGACGTCCGAAATGTGTAAATAAAAATGACGCCCAGTCAATAAACCCTGAGGGAGTCAATGAACCCAGAGGGAGTCAATAAACCCAGAGGGAGTAAATGAACCCTGAGGGAGTCAGTAAACCCTGAGGGAGTCAATAAACCCTGAGGAATTCAGTATACCCTGAGAGTCAATAAACCCAGAGGGAATCAGTATACCCTGAGGAAGTCAATAAACCCAGAGGAATTCAATATACCCTGAGAAATTGAGTATATATACTTTAAAGAAGTCAATAAACCTTATTTGCCCAGATACCCATTGTAAGTTCGCGGAAGCGATTTGAAGAGAGTCAGCTCTTTGTTGCCTTATTTCCACCACAGATTTCAACCCCGGAAGGTTTATAGCCTACTGTGAGCTGTAAATTGTATAGGCCTATGGGGACCCGTAGTTTCACTGTACTTTCACTGTAGTTTGAGGCTGATACAACTCCCGCTTTTAATGTCTTTTAAGTTACAAATGGCCGAAGGTGTTCCGGTCCTTGGGTATTTGTCGGCCTGATTTTCATAAAATAAATTATAAATATTCAGAGAGCAATGATATCTCGTGTATGTTCAGTCATACGTTCCTTTCTCTCTCTCTCTCTCTCTCTCTCTCTCTCTCTCTCTCAGATATATATGAGGAGGGAGAATGTTTACAGAAAATAATTTCGGATTTTTTCTTCCACACTTAAGCCTCGACGAAATCTCGTCTTTGTAAGGGAAAGAGGAAGATTCGAAGGAGGAGAATCTTCTCTCTCTCTCTCTCTCTCTCTCTCTCTCTCTCTCTCTCTCTCTCTCCATTCCTTGCATCAGGGCTGAGAAGGTATTATGAATTTTGCATTAGACACCAGTCAACCGTGAAATCGGGGATGTGGTGGAAAAATTGTTCCCTGTACAGAACGCGGGTTACTGTAGTATAGATAGGTGAGAGCTTGTGTGTGTGTTATATATATATATATTATATATATATATAATATATATATATATATATATATATATCATATATATATATAATAATAAATGTGCTGTGGGGGTTTTTTTGTTATAATATATGGGATTTATATTATATATATAAATATATATATATATATGAAATATATATTTATAAAGTAATTTATATTATATTATATATATATATATGGATAAGGTGTCGTTTGTTCAGTCAGTTCTGTTTTGAATGGTGAT
>NC_061104.1:5041990-5046990 GCF_015104395.2 Macrobrachium nipponense
CCAGTCTTTCCAGAACGGCCCCGCAATGGCTTATCAAGAGACATTACTGGAATGGTTCGCGAAGGCTCTGGAATGGTGTCACAGTGGGCCGTTCCAGTCACCCGTCAATGATATTGGGGGTACTTCGGGTCAGGAATGGATATTCCCACTCCTTGGAGGCTTGGAATGGCTTCCAAGCCATTTTTTTTTTTTTTTTTTTTGCGGGGATAGAAGTGGCTTCGTGTAAAATCGGGGTTTTGAGGCGATGGTGAGAGCGGCCTAAGGTTTTGTGCGGACGCACGCACACACACATATTTATATATATATATATATATATATATATATATATATATATATATATATATCTTTATATATTGAGTATACCTATATGCACGCACATATATACTATTTATATATATATATATATTATTTATATTACATATATATATATATATATATATATATATATATATATACATATAGCAACTCATTACATTACCTCAATAACACAAACATTATCGAAACGCAATCATGAGGACGGAATTACCTAACTTGTATCGAAATTACAATGAGCAGACGGGCTTCGAGTATTTTCCCATTCACCCCCACCCACCCATTCATTCATTAGATAATGAAAAACCTGCTCCGGTTCATTCATTCACATCTCCGCGAATGAAGTAATTCCATTTGTGAATATTGAACTTTGTCCGGAGTAAGTTATAAATGTTTAAACAGGTTTATTCAATATGATTGGACTGGTAACGGAAGTGGCTATCGTGATGTGGAGTGAATCCTGCACGTAATGGAAATGGTGTAGTGGTTTGGTATTATTATAATTATTATTATTGTTATTATTATTCAGGAGATAAACCCCTATTCATCTGGAACCGCCTGTAGGGGTCAGTCATGATATAGACTAATTTCTACACATGGTTGGAATGTCATTGTGAAATATTATTATTATTATTATTATTATTATTATTATTATTATTATTATTATTATTATTATTATTATTATATTTAGAAGATAAATTCATTACTCTTATGTAAGAAGCTCACCACCTTGGCCACTGACTTGAAATTTAAGCTTACAATGGAGGTGTTTTATTATTATTATTATTATTATTATTATTATTATTATTATTATTATTATTATTATTATATTATTATTATTATTATTATTATTATTATTATTATTCTTATTATTATTATTGTTATGTTAACATGAAAGAAGTAAGGGACGGTAATGGAAAAAAACAGACAGAAAAGATCAAATATTAGAAAAACAGGGAAAGGAAAAATGGATAAATGAACAGACAAATGGATAAAGATAAATTATGAAATATTAAAATACAAGGTGAATAGTTTGAGGATAGTTAAGCATTGAATAATTTGCATTGAATGTATGACTGAATAACCAATGAGAAATACATTTCCGAAATAGGCCCGAATGTATTCAATAGCAAGTTATATTAAATAGTTCATTGCCGGCATTCAATCAAATTCACAGTCGATTACGGCGAAGGCAATGCCACAAATATTGCTTTAATGCACATTAAGCAAAATAAGGTGATTGCGGGTATTGCTTGCACAGCACTCTGCTTTGATACATCAATACATACATACATACTATATATAGTATATATATATATATATGTATATGTATATGTATATATACTACATACATATATATATATATAAATATATATTATATATATATATATATATTATAAATATCTATATTGCATATACATACACACACACACACACACACACACACACATATATATATATATATATATATATATATCTATATATATATATATATATATATATATATCATATATTTACATATATATGTTATATATAGATATATGTAGTGTGTATATTATATATACTATATATATATATATATATATATATATATATATATATATATATGCATACTTACTCACATTCTTTTATATATGAATCACGTATTAGTATTTTGGTAGCAGTGTGTTGGTAAACATATTATATAAAGCATGACTCCTGCTCCAATTAATTTTGTTTTATGTGCTTTAAAGCAATATTTGTGGGCATAGCTTCGCCGTAATCGACTGTGAATTTGATTGAACGCCATAAACGTGCTTGTTATTATAATTTAGTGGTCAATCAATTCGGGTCTGTTCGGGAATTGAATTTCTTCGTGGTTAGCCATTCATTCAGCCATTCAATGCAGTACTATCCTACGACAATTCGCCTTGCATTTCAATTTCTTTTATATTTCTGCCTATGTATAATTTATCATTTTTTTCCCTTTTCTAATGACTGATCTCTTCTTCCTGTATTTCATCTTATCATCGTTTGCAGCTTGTTTCAAATGAATACTATATTCTTTGGAAGCTTGAATTTCAAGGTAATGGCTTCTGTGGTGGGATTGCTCCATACGAATAGGGTTTTATCTTCCGAATAATAATAATAAAAAATAATAATAATAATAAGAATTAATAATAATAAATATAATAATAATTGGATAGAAATCTCAATTACGAGGGCACAAGTAATGTTTTTAAGGTCCACAATAATAAAATTTTACTACTTCCGTCATCAGTGTATTATTGCGGACCTTAAATGATGATGATAATAATAATAATAATAATAATAATAATAATAATAATAATATAATAATATAATAATAATAATAATAATAATATAATATCAAGGCGATACTCAAGTCAAAAACTCAACGCCGGAAATATGATAAAAGCCATAAACACATGGGCAGTGCCAGTAATCAGATAGAGCGCAGGAATAGTGGAATGGACGAAGGCAGAACTTCGCAGCATAGATCAGAAAACCAGGAAACATATGACAATACACAAAGCATTCACACCCAAGAGCAAATACGGACAGACTATACATAACACGAAAAGAAGGAGGGATGGGGACTACTAAGCATAGAGGACTGCGTCAACATCGAGAACAGAGCACGGGGGCAATATATGAAGACCAGTGAAGACGACTGGCTCAAGAGTGCATGGGAAGAAGGACTAATAAAAGTAGACGAAGACCCAGAAATATACAGAGACAAGAGAAAGACAAGCAGACAGAGGAATGCCATAACAAACCAATGCACGGACAATACATGAGACAGACTAGCCAGCGATGACACGTGGCAATGGCTACTGAAGGAATGATAACAGCGGCACAAGATCAGGCCCTAAGAACCAGATATGTTCAAAGAACGATAGATGGAAATAACATCTCTCCATATGTAGGAAGGGCAAGGCGAAAAATGAAACCATAAACCACATAGCAAGCGAATGTCCGGCACTTGCACAGAACCAGTACAAAAAGAGGCATGATTCAGTAGCAAAAGCCCTCCACTGGAGCCTGTGCAAGAAAACACCAGCTACCTTGTTGTAATAAGTGGTACGAACACCAACCTGAAGGAGTGATAGAAAACGATCAGGCAAAGATCCTCTGGGACTATGGTATCAGAACAGATAGGGTGATACGTGCAAATAGACCAGACGTGACGTTGATTGACAAAATCAAGAAGAAAGTATCACTCATTGATGTCGCAATACCATGGGACACCATAGTTGAGAGAAAGAGGGATAAAATGGATGAGTATCAAGACCTGAAAATAGAAATAAGAAGGATATGGGATATGCCAGTGGAAATCGTACCCATAATCATAGGAACATTAGGCACGATCCCAAGATCCCTGAAAAGGAATCTGGAAAAACTAAGAGGCTGAAGTAGCCCCAGGACTCATGCAGAAGAGTGTGATCTTGAAACGGCGCACAAAGTAAGAAAGTGATGGACTCCTAAGGAGCAGGATGCAACCCGGAACCCACACTATAAATACCACCCAGTCGAATTGGAGGACTGTGATAGACAAAAAAAAAAAAAAAAAAAAAAAAAAAAAAAAAATTTTATAATAATAGTCTTTTTAAGCTTTAATTTCAATTCAATGGACCTTTTAGGTTTATCTCCTGAATAATAATAATAATAATAAAATAATAATAATAATAATAATAATATAATAATAATAATAATAATAATAATAGCAACATGTCATCATGCCTTTTACGTGTAGAATTTTGGTCATATGATTAGTCGCCGTAGGTTTGTTCCATATGGATAGAAGTTTATTATTATATATTAATTATTATTATTATTATTATTATTATTATTATTATTATTATTATAACAATAATAATAATAATAAGTAAACATGGCATTTCAATTACGTGTAGGATTTGGGTGATAACATGATTGGCCCCTGTTATGATAATAATAATAATAATAATAATAATAATAATAATAATAATAATAGTAACATACTACTATGCCATTTTAATTACGTGTAGAATTTGGTTGATAACATGATTAGACTCTGTTATGTAATAATAATAATAATAAATAATACTAATAATACTAATAGTAACATACCACTATACCATTTCAATTACGCGTAGAATTTGGGTCATATCATGATAGGCCACTTGTGTCAGCTGGTGTCCAATCATAGTGAATAATCCTATTTATCATTTATAACTTCCTCTGCACAAAGTTCATAATCTAATGGATAACACAAAATGAAATGTATAACCGGACTGAAATGTATTAGAAGCTCTTTTGCTTGATATGTTTAGCTGAAAAGTTAATTACGCATCCAATTAATGTATTTCAATAATGACGATTCGTAATGAACCCGACTTTTTTTTTTTTTTTTTTTTTTTTTTTTTTTTTGGCGTGAAAATTTTGGGTCCAGTGCAAAAATTGGTGAATGGGAAAGTGAAGAGTAATAATTCGGTTCGCTTTTCTCTGGGCATTGTGGGATGAGAGAGAGAGAGAGAGAGAGAGAGAGAGAGAGAGAGAGAGAGAGAGAGAGAGAGGTTATGAGTTGACAAATTTGTTCTGGAGTTACGCTATGAGTTTCGTTCTCTCTCTCTCTCTCTCTCTCTCTCTCTTATCTCTCTCTCTCTCTCTCTCTCTCTCTCTCTCTCTCTCTTTCAGTTGTAACGCCC
>NC_061104.1:5049490-5056990 GCF_015104395.2 Macrobrachium nipponense
AGAATTTGAATCTGAAAAATTAATGAACATAGTAATATATAGACCTCCTAATACTAAAGAGTTTGACTTAATAATAGAAAAATTGGGATGGATTGATATGTAGAAATCACAAGGACTGGACTATTCTCCTATCTGGAGACTTCAACTTTCCTTTCGTAGACTGGAAAGAACGAATAGGAGATTGTGGATGTACTTATACATATAAAAAAAGAGAGTAATAGTAGTGCAGAAGATAAGAGGCAATTCGAAAAGCTATTAGCATATGCTACTAGAATACAACATTCAACAAATAAATCACCTGCCAACAAGAAAGGAAAATACTTTAGACCTAGTATTTGTGAACGAGATGAATTATGTTTAAAGAAATAATAGTTTATAATGCGAGTATTTCAGACCATAATGTCATAGAATTAACAGTCCATTCCAAAGCAAGTGAAAAACAGAGATAAGCAAGAAATGAAAAAGTGGGAAGGATATGGAAAATACAACTTCTACAGTAAAAATATAAAATGGTCAGAAATAAATGAAGAATTAAACAAAGATTGGGATAATATTTTCGTAAGTGATGACATAAAGGTAAATACGGAGATATTATATATTAGAGAAAATAGTGGATAAATATATACCGAAGAAGAAAAGTAAACATCAGTCATGCATAACCAAGAGACAGAGGATCTGTTCCAGAAAATCAGAAAGTGGAAAAAAAGGTCTAGCAAAAAAAAAAAAATGCATGGAAAGTTATAGAACTAAAAAGTAAGATAGAAAATGCAGAACAAAAGATTATACAATCAAAAGAAAATGAAAAAACGGGACTTGGAAGAAAAAACCCTATTAAATATCAAGCAAAATCCCAAACTATTATACTCATATGCGAAGAAGATGAATAAAAGAAGAATAGAATAGGCCCCTCTAAGAATTGAAGGGAGATTAACGAATGAAAAAAAGGAAAATTTGCAACATACTGGCAGAACGATATAAGAGAGAATTCACCCCTAGAATAGATAATGAAGATAATGATATAGAAGTAAGGGATGAAAATAGTGAATATTTAGCTGACATAGATATTAATGAAGCTGATATTGTGCAGGCTATTAATGAAATTAAAAATGGAGCTGCTGCAGGGCCTGATGGAATTCCTGCTATTTTGTTAAAGAAAGTAGTTCATTCTATCGCAAAGCCACTTGCAATATTATTAAGACAAAGTGTAGATACAGGCAAGATTTATGATGAGCACAAATTAGCATATATTACCCCTACTTTCAAAAGTGGATCAAGACTAGAGGCAAGTAATTATGGCCTGTGAGTCTAACATCACATATTATGAAAGTGTGTGAAAGGGTAATGAAGAAAAAATATTATGAAACAATTTAATAAAAAATAATTTGTTTAATAAAGGACAACATGGTTTCGTACCCGGAAAAAGTACACAACCCAACTGTTAGTCCACCGTGAGAACATATTCAAAAATATGAAAAGCGGAAATGAAACAGATGTGGTTTATTTAGACTTTGCAAAAGCTTTTGATAAAGTAGACCATAATATATTAGCGAAGAAAATTAGAAAACACAATATCGTGGATAAAGTAGGAAGATGGTTAAAAGAATTTTTACACAACAGAAAACAGATAGTTATTGCAAACGACGAGAAATCGGATGAAGCCAAGGTAATATCCGGTGTGCCGCAAGGTACGGTGTTAGTTAGCTGCAATACTGTTTGTTATTATGATTGAAGACATAGAACAATAATGTTAAGGATTCGGTAGTGAGTAGTTTCGCAGATGACACAAGAATAAGTAGAGAAATTACTTGTGATGAAGATAGGAACGCTCTACAAAGAGACCTTAACAAAGTATATGATTGGGCAGAGGTAAATAGGATGGTATTTAACTCTGATAAATTTGAATCAATAAATTATGGAGACAGAGAAAGAAAGCTATATGCATATAAGGGACCTAATAATGAGACAATCACAAATAAGGAAGCAGTTAAAGACCTTGGTGTGATGATGAATAGGAAACTGTTATGCAATTGATCAAATAGCAACTCTGTTGGCAAAATGTAAAGCAAAAATGGGAATGTTGTTACGGCACTTCAAAACAAGAAAAAGCTAAACAAAACATGATTATGCTTTATAAAACATATGTTCGTAGTCCACTTGAATATTGCAATATGATATGGTACCCACACTATCAAAAGGATATTGCACAAATAGAGAGTGTACAAAGGTCCTTTACAGCTAGAATAGAAGAAGTTAAAGACCTTGACTACTGGGAAAGACTACAATTCTTAAAATTATATAGTCTAGAAAGGAGAAGAGAACGCGACATGATAATTCAGGCATGGAAACAGATAGAAGGAATAGCAGAAAATATCATGGAACTAAAAATATCAGAAAGAGCAAGCAGAGGTAGATTATTAGTGCCCAAAACTATACCAGGAAAAATAAGGAAAGCACACAGGACATTAATCCACTACGCACCAGCATCGATAATGCAGCGTCTATTCAATGCGTTGCCAGCTCATCTGAGGAATATATCAGGAGTGAGCGTAGATGTGTTTAAGAATAAGCTCGACAACTATCTAAACTGCATCCAGACCATCCAAGATTGGAAGATGCAAAATATACCGGAAGATGTACTAGCAACTCTCTGGTAGACATTAGAGGTGCCTCACACTGAGGGACCTTACTGGGCAACCCGAACAAGATGTAGGTCTGTAGGTCTGTAAGGTCTCTCTGTGACGCCAGAGAAATCGCATTAATTAATTAATCTCTCTCTCTCTCTCTCTCTTCTCTCTCTCTCTCTCTCTCTCTCTCCTACTACTACTAACAAGTCGTTGAGACATCCTAATCCTCGTAACTCCTTGTAACTCTCTCTCATTCTGTTGTAAGAACCATTTGTGGGATTTATCGACGATTCCTCTCTCTCTCTCTCTCTCTCTCTCTCTCTCTCTCTCTCTCTCTCTCTCTTAACAGTCGCCTCCATGTAAAATGTTCAAGTCTGTGAGCTTATGGCTTCGGCATATCAGCTGTCCTGCTTGATGGCGGTTTGCGCATGCGCCGTTATTTGATATTAAAACGATTCATTCACCAGTTTTGTGTAGCGATAAATAGATAGTAACCTTTCAAAAAAATGGTCGTTAAAACATGCGAGATTCGTAGTTTCTCTCAACAACTGGTACTTTTAAAAATATGGATGTGTAAATTAACTTCTTAGTTTTATAGTTTTCTGCAAAAGAAAACTATTGAGATGGCTTTGTCTGTCCGTCGGCACTTTTTCTGTCCGCCCTCGGATCTTAAAACCTGCTGAGGCTAGAGGGCTGCAAATTGGTATGTTGATCATCCACCCTCCAATCTTCATGCATACCAAATTGCATCCCTCTAGCCTAGGTAGTTTTTATTCTATTTAAGGCTAAAGTTATCCATGCTCGTGCGTCTGGCAGCGCTATAGGGCAGGTCACTAATGGGGCTGTCGCTCATACAGCATTATACGGTGTACAGAAAACTCGATTGCGCCGGAGAAACTAGGGCTAATTAAAAAAAAAAAAAAATTGTCATAGAAAAACTGGTCAATTCTTTCACCTTCCTCTGAAGCTTCTCATTCCCATCACCAGCTGACGCTGTCATCCAACGAACTGTCTGGTGTTGTATTCTGTAGCGGTCAATGAAACTTCTATCTTTTTGCTTCAGAATAAAAAAAAAAGTTAAAAAATTTAGCTTTATTTCAAATAGTGTTGATAGCTTGCAAGGTTCACGATACTTTACGTTATTGGTATTTGTTTATTTATATGTGTTTGAATATAAATTCTAGGGCTGAGAACTAAAAGGGCCAATGTCAAAAAATGGCCGATTGTAGTTAAGACCGTCTCTAAACTAGAAATTTATCTCTGTTTCAGTGCTATAATGGCCAATGTTATAAGTTAAGCAATCACCCCCCAAAAAAGCTTTCGTTTGCTGTACTTACCTGAATTTTAATAAAGGAAGCAATAGTTTAAATGCGTTTTTATGAAAACATGGTTTTATGACATTGGCCCTTCTAGTTCTCAGCCCTAGAATAAATTCTAATGTTAAAACAGGAAACGTCTAAAGTATAAAATGTCCATTAAAACACTGGTTTAAAACTAAGGACTATATTTCGATGGGCTCACCCAAATATAGACCTTAGCTTTAAACCAGAGTGTTTTAATGGGCCTCCTTTACTTACGATGTATGTATGTACGTATGTATGTATGTATTATTATTATATTATTATCATATTTTTATTATTATTCAGAGGATAAATCCTTGTTCGTATGGTACAAGCCCACCACAGTGGCCATTGACTTGAAATTCAAGCTTCCAAAGAATATTATGGTGTTCATTTGAAAGCAGTTACGGAAGGTAATAGGAAATCTATGGATGTATGTATGTGTGTATGTATGCCAACAAACAGAACAGTAATTCAACTATGAACAGTGATTATTGGACGACATATATCATCAACATAAAATTGTAGCGCCTCAGTGGCGTGATCGGTATGGTCTTGGCCTTCCACCTCGTTGGCCGCGAATTCAATTCTCGGGCATTCCACTGAAGGGTTAGAGATGGTGTATTTCTGGTGATAGAACTTCACTCTCGACGTGGTTCGATAGTCACGTCAGGCCGTTGGTCCCGTTGCTGAATAACCATACTGGGTTCCATGCGACGTAAAAACACCAGACAAACAAACATAAAATTGCATTTTGCAATATTATGTTCCTCTGCGCGCGGAACTGCGCGCTCTTGTTCACCCGTTCCAGGGGTAAAAGATCAAACAGCTATAATGTTGGAATTAACGAGTAATGTTGTAACTAATGAATAATGGGGGCCCGCGATTTGCATCCCAAATTACCGGGGAGTTACTGAATTCAAAAGTACATATTGCAGTCGGAACAAATGATTAAAATCCTCGCAGTCATAATTTCAGCAGCGCTGCGTTGGATGCCATGAAGGACGGCAGATGCTTCTTGTTTGTTTTTGTTGATGGAAATTTAATTCATTTTTATCTTTCTTGATGGGAATTTAATTCGTTCTGAAATGAAGTCGAGATGATCGTATGCTGACAGGATGCATAATTATAAAATTCGTATAACAAATAATAACAAGTAAAGTATAGAAATAATAATAGTTAATTGAAATGGTTTGGTTTGACTTTATTTTATTTTTTGATAAAAATGGAATTCGTTTTGAAATGAAGCCGAGATTGTATGTCAACAGGGTATGTAATGAGAACAGTTCACATAACAAATCAGAATTATAAACAATCATTTGTTGAGCTGAAAGTTCACAGAAATATTCGCTATGTTGATTGACATTTCGAGGATAAATACAATATACATTATATATATATGTATATATATATATATATATATATATATATATATATATATATATACGTATATACGTATAGATATATACATATATATATATATATATATATATATATATATATATATATATATATATATATATATATATATATATATATATATATGTCGATATATACATACATACATACATATATATATATATATATATATATATATATATATATATACCTATATATATATATATATATATATATATATATATATATATATTACAAAAAACGTACCTTAAAATTGACAATTAAAGAGAAAATACCCGCAGATTTAAGACAAAAGTTTGGGCTCCAGAAAGCAGAGTCAGCTCTCTCTCTCTCTCTCTCTCTCTCTCTCTCTCTCTCTCTCTCTCTCCTCTCTCTCCTCTCTCTCTCTCTCTCTCTCTCATTACTCATAGCCAGGTGATAAATTAAAAGACAGCTAGTCACACCACCCAGGGAAAAGAAAGACGACGGAAAAATGTAAGTAGAATTCTGATTATAAAGAGAGAGAAATTGCCTCCGGGAAAGTGCGAAAGAAAGTAACTTTCTTTTCGGGAAAGTAATGGAAAGTTATTTTTAGGGTTGTAAAAAGAAGGGAACTTCTTTATAGGAAAGCGTCACAGAGTAACTTTCTTTCTGATGAGTATGAAAGAAAGTAATTCTCTTTGTAGGAAATTGTAAAAGAAAGTAGCTTTCTAGGAAAGTGTGATATGAAGTAACTTTCTTTTTATGAAAGTTTCAGAGGAAGTCACTTTATTTTTGTGTAATGTTAAAGAAAATAACTTTCTTTTTAGAAAAGTATAAAAGAAAGCAACTTTCTTTTTACAGGGAAGTGTAAAAGAAAGTAACTTTTTGTAGGAAAATGTAAAAGAAAGTAACTTTTTAGCTAAATTTAAGTTACTGTCTTTCTTTAGGAAAGTGTAAAAGAAATGTACTTTCTTTTACAGTAAAAAGGTAACTTTCTTTTTCATGAGAGCAAAAGAAAGTAACTCGCTTTTTAGAAAAGTGTAAACAAAAGTAATTTTCTTTTTAGGAAAGTGTAAACAAAAGTAACTGTCTCTTTAGAAAAATTTCAAATAAAGTAGCTTTCTTTTTAGAAAGATGTCAAATAAAGTAACTTTCTTTTTAAAAAAAGTGTAAAAGCAAGTAACTTTTCATTTATAAAGCTGAAAAGAAAGTAACTTTCCTTTGAGAAAAAATATAAAGGAAAGTAACTTTCTCATTAGAAAAGCATAAAAAAAAGTCACTTTCCTTTTTCGTGGGTGTATGTATCTGCCCGGGTCCCATTTGGGTAATCCCAAATGGGATGCCCTGTACAACAAGTTGCAATGCAATTGAGCATTTTGGTGACGAGTACCTCTCTTCCTGTGACACTAATGACTTTATTTATACATTTATCTATATTTATTTATATATTAATATTTATTTATTTATCAACATCTACTGATATCTTATCAAATATTAGGTATATACTCGAAGTTATATGAGAGAGATTATTCAGTTAAATTAGATGTTAAAAAGCAGTGGTAAATGGACTGAAATTATACTACTGACGAATCAAGTAAATATAATAAATGAATAAATTAATCCGTTAAATATACAAAAATAACGAATGAGTAAATAGATTCATTGATTGATTTAATGAATACATAAATAAATGTAGATAAATTAGTAAATAAGTAGATAAATTTATTGATAAATGAATTAAGATTATTAATTTGAATAAATATATGTAAATATAAATCAATGAATGGATGACTGAGTGATTAATTAATTAATTAAAGAAAGAGAGACACAGATAAATAGATAAGCCAATAAATAATAAACAAGTATAATTCCTGTCCCCCTTTATTCTCCAGCAACATCCTCGAATTACCATGAAGTCAAATATTCTAGTTCATGATAATTGGACGCTGCCTCTCTCTCTCTCTCTCTCTCTCTCTCTCTCTCTCTCTCTCTCTCTCTCTCTCTCTCTCTCTCTCTCTCTCCTAATTTTATGTCGGAAATATGCCTACAAAAACGCACGACCTCAATTTGTGTCCATTTTTTTTTTTTGACAGATAATGATGACCCATTCGGGGTGTACTAAAATTTGCCGAAATAGATTGATCAAAGAAAAGTGG
>NC_061104.1:5059490-5109550 GCF_015104395.2 Macrobrachium nipponense
GACCAAGCCACCAGACGCGAAGTAGCTACTTTCCTATCACTGCTTTTACCTTCCCCCGAATCTGAGCTGATCGTCTCGTTAACTATTCTCCCCCCTCGGGAAATCTAAAATTCTTCGTCACATTTGCTACTCAGTTTGACAAATGTCACTTGAGGTTTAGATGACAAGCTCGGTTTACCTTGTAATCATTTTCAGTTTCAGGAATTGGTCGTGTTTTTATTGGGGTGGGGTGGGGGTCACGGTAGGTCAGGAAACGCCTTGCAAATTGTCCTCAGTCTTCCTAATTCTATTACAGTACAGATTTCATTGCAGATTGCAATACAGAATTCAGTGCAGGTTTCGATACGAATTTCAGTTCAAATTTTAATTCCGATTTCTGTACTACAGAGTTCAATACAGATCTCAGTGCCGATTTCAGTACATATATCAAAATACAGGTTTCAATACAGATTTCAGTACATGTATCAAAATACAGATTTCAATACAGATTGCAGTGCCGATTTCAGTACATGTATCAAAATACAAATTTCAATACAGATTTCAGTTCATATTTCAGTGCCGATTTCTGTACATGTATCAAAATACAGATTTCAATCCAGATTTCAGTTCAGATTTGAATGCAGGTTTCAATGCAGCCAAGTGCAGACACCGCCTGGTGATCCAATATCATTCATTCTCGAACTTGAAGTCGACGAAATAGATTTACCTCCTACCGCCGGGCGCCCCCCACCCCCCCAATAAAAACCGTAGGGTCTGAAGGTTTCAGAATTCTCTGAAATGCCCCAGGGACGTCGCAGACTTTAATCTGTTGCGCGCAGGAGATCGGGTCACTTATTCTGGGACGAGGTTTGACCCGGGCGAGGATCGAGGGTCTCATTTCATTGGCTTACTGCGTTCGGCTTCATTGTAACCTTTGATAATGATGGCCGAGGCATATCCGTGTTTTATCACACCCGTAGAGTGAGTTCTGCATACATAAATTTACGTGTGATTTATATATATATATATATATATATATATATATATATATATATATGTATATATATGTATATATATACATATACATATATACTATATATATATCTATATATATATATATATATATATATATATATATATATATATATATAATATATATATATATATATATATATAAAATATCATGTAAATTTATGTATACAGAAATCACTCTACTGATGACAGATGACATGATGTATATATATATATATATATATATATATATATATATATATATATATATATATATATATGTATGTATATATATATATATATATATATATATATATATATATACACATATATATATATATATATATATATATATATATATATTATACAATATTATGTGTGCGTGTGTGTTAGTTATCGAATATTTTAATCTCGTTCCATCATTAGCCACTTTGTGATGAATATCTTCTAATTATTCTCACTCTGGTGTTCGTCCTTCAAAAGTTCGGAGTGAATTCGTATGATAATAATAATTCAGTGCAGTGATAGCGCCGATTCCAGCAAATGAACTTGTTTCCTTTGCCTGTTGCATTGTGTGACTAAAGTCTGCGATGCGAAATTCTAGCTTTCCATTACAATGAGTAGGTAACCAAAAACTCGGTCTCTGATTGGTTGATGTGAGCCAACCAATAGGTTCATGCTTCCCCTCTGTCTGAAAGTGTTATTTATTCATCCTTCAATGTTGTTGAAATGATTTTTGTCTTATTTTTCCTATTTATTCATTCTTCAATGTTGTTGAAATTTTGTTTGCCTTATTTTTCCTATTTATTCATTCTTCAATGTTGTTGAAATTATTTTTGCCTTATTTTTCCTCTCTTGTGTCTGATTTTCTCTTTGTTTGTATTGATTTTTGTCTTATTTTTCCTCTCTTGTGTCTGGTTTTGTCTTTGTTTGTCCTTGTTAGCCATTTAATTATTATTTGTTTAAATAGTCTTTTAAATATGTTTAAATGCCTTTTTAAATGTCCATTTAAATATCGGTAAAATCCATTTAAATGTCTCATCTGTTTAAGTGTCTGCGCTTGAAATGTCTGTTTCCATATCCATTGAAATATCTCTTTAAATATGCATTAAAATGTCTTTTTACATATCCATTGATATGTTTGTTTAAATATCCTTTCAAATGTCTTTAAATATTCATTTAAAGTCCTCGTCGGTTTAAATGTGTCAGTTTAAATATACATTTTATTGTCGCCTTTATTTAAATGCCTGTTTATATTTCCATTTAGATGCCTCGTCAGTTTAAATGTGTTTATCCATTCCATTTTAAGGTATGTTTAAATATCCATTTAAATGTCTGTTTAAATATCCATTTAAATGTGTTTAAATGTCCATTTAAATGCCTCGTCGTATGAATGTCTCCGTTTAAATATCAATTTCATTGTCGCCTCTGTTTAGATGCCCCAGTTTAAATATCCTTTTAAATGTCTAGTCTGTTTAAATGCCTCAGTTTCAATATCATTTTAAATGTCTAACCTGTTTAAATGCCTCCATTTCAATATCATCTTTAAATGCCTAGTCTGCTTAGTGTGTATATTTAAATACCCGTTTAAATGTCTGCGTGAAAACCGCAGTATATTTATATCGTGCATATTAATTCGTGGTTTCTATACAATTCCTGAGACGGCTTCTTCTGTAAGGAAACAATTAATTCTCTTGTCAGTGTGAACGATTTCAATTAATTTCAGAGAGAGAGAGAGAGAGAGAGAGAGAGAGAGAGAGAGAGAGAGAGAGAGAGAGAGAGAGAGAGAGACTTCCGAGTTCGTTACACGACAACACAACAACCATTTAGGAAAAATCTCATGGAGTTCCTGAACTCGTATCGAAATATATCCGCGGAAATATTGGAACGAGCGTCGCTTTATAATAAACAGCAGATCATGTTTTGTTTTTATTTTTTATTGTTTTTTTTTCGCTTGCGTCCAGGAATATAATAATGGATGATCTCGCGAAAGGTCAGACGGTGAACGGGAGCAATCGTTAGGAGCAGTTTAGAAAATCGGGGATACGTTATTGCACAGACATCGCCGGGTATATTATAATGGACTCGGTAACTTGGCGGAATGTTTGGTGAAGGATAAATTAAATAATAATTCCATTGTTGTATTTATTTATTTTTCTATTTCTAGTTAGTTACCCCATGAATTTATTAAAGAGACATAAAATCAATGCATGGCGAAGATATTCTAGCTACGTCCTATAAGAGGCAAACCTAATTTAATCTATAATGTGTTAGAACTTTAGTTAAATCTTTCATTTTTTCCTTATTAATTCTACTGCCACTGACTAAATCTTAATTTTCTGTTTTTTTTTTAAGTCTACCCGCCACTATTTAAATCTTACTTTTCCCATCACTAATTCCTCTACTAGCACGTCCCAAATCTTAATTATATATATATATATATATATATATATATATATATATATATATATATATATATATATATGTATATATATGTGTGTGTGTGTGTTTTTTAAATGGGTTGCTGTGTATTTACATGCGTATGTATATCTCTTTTAAGTAAAAAATAATAATAATAATTTTCACATTTCCGTCATGTGGTTAAATTGATTTTTTTTTCTATAATATTCTTCGAATCACGAATGAACAATTGTCATTATTCCCTGTAAACAGAACTGAAATAGAATAGAGAGAACACGCATCTAAGTAAACGAATAATTAAATAGATAAATAAAGGAATAACTGGAATCATGAATAAATCAATCAAAAATCAGTAAGTAAACATTCGCCATTGTCATTATATACATTGATTTGTCTCTGTAGCCATTCAGCAAATAGCTGAAATGAACGGATCCAGGCAGAAGCACATGTAAACAATGAACGGCCCCCTCCCACCTCCCCCTGCTCCCTCTCTCCCTCTCTCTCTCCCCCCACCCCCCTATTTGCGGGTCAGCGGATGAGCGAATAGTTTTGATGGCGGCAAATTAGATATTTCACAGCGAAACGAATTCAAATGCAATTCTTATTCATCAGCTGATCCGGAACAGAGGAGGTTGCCATTTGTCGCGGCTTTTAAAAAGGACTGGAAACATTATTCCATCACGATCAGGAAATGAACCGTTCCATGCTCTCTCCATCTCTCCTCTCTTCTCGCATCTCTCTCTCTTTCCCGTCGTCTCTTCTCTCTCTCTCTCTCTCTCTCTCTCTCTCTCTCTCTCTCTCTCTCTCTTGGGGAGAGGGGTTAGTGGTTTGTGCTAATGAAAATTCAACCACCGAAATACAGTGAATAACTTATGCGGATTGTTTGTATGTGTGTGTGTGTGTGTGTGTGTGTTTGGTGGGGAAGGGGCGGGCGGGGGGGGGGGGCGGCAAGTTTTTAATCATCAAATCGTCCTTTTTATTTCGGGGATATTACGTGAATGCAGCTGCGGGCGTCACTGAGTGCCTGCCGGCTATCTCTTCTAAATTTTTGCACAGAACTGTATCAACAATAATCATGCAAATGGTACTAGGGGTCAGTCATTGTACAACTGGATCAGTCATTATGCAATTGGATCCATCATCATACTACTAGGGGTCAGTCATTGTACAACTGAATCAGTCATTGTATAACTGGATCAGTCATTATACAACTGGATCAGTTATTATACAACTAGATCAATTATTATACCACTGTATCAGGCATTACATAGTTGGATCCGGCATTGTATTACTGGATCAGTCATTATGCAATTGGATCCATCATCATACTACTAGGGGTCAGTCATTATACAACTGAATCAGTCATTATACAACTAGGTCGGTCATTGTACAACTGGGTCAGTCATTATGCAACAGGAACAGTCATTATTCAACTGGGTCGGTCATTATACAACAGGATCAGTCATTATTCAACTGGGTCAGTCATTATACAACGGGATCAATCATTATTCAACTGGGTCGGTCATTATACAATAGGACCAGTCATTATTCAACTAGGTCGGTCATTGTATAACTGGGTCGGTCATTATACAACAGGACCAGTCATTATTCAACTGGGTCGGTCATTGTACAACTGGGTCGGTCATTATACAACAGGATCAGTCATTATTCAACTGGGTCAGTCATTGTACAACTGGGTCGGTTATTATACAACAGGATCAGGAAGTATTCAACTAGGTCGGTCATTGTACAACTGGGTCGGTCATTATTCAACTGGGTCGGTCATTAGGCGTCATTGTCAACTGGGTCGGTCATTATTTCAAACTGGGCGTATTGTACAACTGGTCGGTTTATACAACAGGACCAGTCATTATTCAAGTGGGTCGGTCATTATACAACTGGGTCGGTTATTGTACAACTGGGTCGGTCATTATACAACAGGATCAGTCATTATTCAACTGGGTCAGTCATTGTACAACTGGGTCGGTCATATACAACCGGATCTGTCATTATTCAACTGGGTCGGTCATTGTACAACTGGGTCGGTCATTATACAACAGGACCAGTCATTATTCAAGTGGGTCGGTCATTATACAACTGGGTCGGTCATTGTACAACTGGGTCGGTCATTATACAACCGGATCAGTCATTATTCAACTGGGTCGGTCACGTACAACTGCTGGTCGAGGAATGCTGTGACTGCCATCTCTTGTTTATATTTTCACTCCATGGACTAAAGAAGTTATTTGTTTATTTGGTTGTCCTTGTTTGATTTTGTTTTCTTAACATGGAGAGTCCCCGGCATTTCTCTAATCACTACCTGACACCTAGCCACCCGTAACAAACTCCTTAGACCTTGGTCAGTCTTCTCCATTCTTGATCCTAGACCCTAGACTCTTGGTCCTTGGATCCTATTTCATCTTAAGACGCTCCTGATTCTTCGTCAGATTGTAATCACGTGCAGTACTTTTCCTGATCCTGATTATACTCGCAAGATCTTCATTAGACATTTATATTATTATATAAGTTCCTGGTGTTATACATGAAGTTTGTTAATTTTGTATGTTTCAGTTTGTAAATATATTTTAAGTTAATAGAATTTTTCATGTTATACCTTTATATTAAAAATTAAACAAGGAAACTTAAAAATGAACAATCATATATATTTTTAAAAGAACCAGAGTTCATGGATTATAAAATCTAAAAACCATAACTCGACAATTGGCGCAGTGAGTAGGATGATTTGTTCATGATTTAATGTTTTCTGTTTTCTATTTGATTTTGTACCAGGAATTGATGAGAGAAGTGTCGGACTTGGACCCCAGGTGTGTGTTGGTTTCAAATTGAGTCTTGTTTATCTTCCCTTTTTGATTCTATGGAAGTAAGGTAAGACCTTGAAATTGTTAAAAAGGAGTTTGTTATGGAAATTTATGGCTGGTGGTATGTCGCTGTCCTGTTGTTGACTTAAAATTTTTTTTTAAAGTTTTGCAATGCGTTTTTGTATAGAGCGTTAATTAGATGTTAAGTATCTTGATTATATGCTTACAATAACTTTTGCATTCTTATTAGTATACGGGCATTAATTAGTTTGAGTATCTGATTAAATGCTTAATTTTTGTGTGCATTCTTAAACTTATATAAAGTTTGCGCGAGTTGTTTACAGCAATACATTATGAATTAGTTTTGTGATTCAGTGTTTGCTAACAATGTAACTGCGTTATTGTTATAATGGGCTTGCTTTAAGTGACTTGTTCTTAGCAGTCTGTTGAATAATTTATGCGTGGGTCAAAGTTTAACTTCGCATTCATTAGGTAGTGTTTACATTTTACGATGATTGATTATTCACGTAGAGTGTAATTTTCTAGTTGTCGTTCACTTGTTTCAAGGGAATGTTACTTGGATGTATTTTGTACGTTTAGTTAAAGTGTACTGAATTTTAATTTTCATTATGGATGTTAAACCGTTAATTGACAGTGCAATTAAACAAGGCCTTACTGGTACTCAAATTGATGAATTTGTACAGAAACAGTTAAAGCTTCAGATAGAATATGACGAGGTCCGAAAGAAAGCAGACGAAGAAAGAGAAGAAAGAGTCGCAAAGCGTGAGTTAGATAAACTAGAGAGAGAGCGAGAGAGAGTAGACGAGGAGAGAGAGAGAGAAAGAAAACATGAATTAGAGGTACTTAAATTGAAATCTAGTCCTGATTACACTCCAGATCATAATCCCATTGTTGATCCCTTAAGGTCTTCTTTGCCTAAAATTCCACCATTTGACGAGACCGTAGACGAAATAGACTTGTACATAGATCGCTTTGAGAGATTAGCGAAATTTTACAAATGGAAAGAAGAAAATTATTCAATGTTATTGGGAACTCTATTGCGTGGTAGAGCTTTGAAAGTTTATTGTAGCTTGTCCAGCGATATTGTAACAATAATTTTGTTGCACTTAGAAAGCTCTGCTTAAAGCTTTTCACATTAATTCTAATGTATATCGAAGGAAGTTTAGAGATTCTATTATTGATACTGACGAAAGTTTTGTACAGTTCAATTGTAAATTGGGACAATATTTTGATAAGTGGTTGGAACTAGCAAATGTAGAGAAAAATTATGAATCTGTTAGAGATTTTATGATTTTTGATCAAATGTTATCTAGTTGTTCTAATGATCTTCGTTCATTTTTGCTAGAACAGTCATTTCAGAATTCGTGTCAACTTGCTGAGAGTGCAGATAGATATCTAGTTGCTCATGGTATGAAGAAATGCCGTAAGAGTAATGATAAAATTCACTCTAAACCTCATGCTAAACCTCTTGCTGATAAAAAATTCAATTTCTCCTAAAGTTTCGAATTCGGTAACTACATCTGATTCTAATGTTAAATGTCATCATTGTGGTGAAGTTGGTCATATTCGTCCTAATTGCTCTGTGTACAAATTAAATAAGAAATCTGATAAAGTAGTGCCTAAAATAGGTGTCGTACTTGGCCGTGAAGAAAAATTGCATAATTGTGTAACTGATACCGATGGAAAGATTTTTGATCAGTCAGTTGAGATAGTTTTTGATACTGGGTGCAATACCGTGGTTGTTAGAGATACATTAGTACCTTTAAATTACCCTCGTGGACAGGAAAGTGAAAGTTTATGACTATCTTGGTAGACCTTTGTACCTAAATACAGTGCATACAATTGTTGAGTCTAAATTCTTTTCTGGTGAAGTTAAAGCTATTGTTGCCCCCATACGTTGCGCAGATGTCATTATTGGTCTTATACCTGGACTTAAACATAATGTTGATGCAGGTTTAAGTTTAATTCATGGTGATGAGTTTGCTTCTGATCGTAACGTTAACGTTAATGTTGTAACGAGAGCAAAAGCTAAGAGTAAAGTAAATGAACGTCCTATGTCTAGTAATCTTGAATCTTTGGATAAGGAATATGTTCTTAATTCTGATGAATTTAGGAAGTATCAAATGAATGTCCTTCACTTGCTAGTATTCGTAAGTTGCTTGATAACGAAGAAAGTGTAACCTTAAAATGTCGGACAATAAAGTACGTAAATATTGGAGGTTTAATATATCGTAAGTGCATTGAAAGTAGTAAACCTGAAGATGTGGAAAATTACAGTTAGTTGTGCCAGTTCAGTACCGTAATATAATCATGAAGTTAGCACATGAATCTTTATTGGCGGGACACTTTTCATCTCGTAAGACTATAGATAAGATCATGCAGAAATTCTATTGGCCGAGGGCAAGCTTAGATATACATAGATTCTGTAAATCTTGTCATTCGTGTCAAAAGTTCAGCAGTAAACCAAGAAAGTACCTTTAGTGCCAATGCCCATTGTGAATGAACCTTTTTCACGTATTGCTATTGATCTAATTGGTCCTATCACTCCTTCTACTAAGAAAGGTCATAAGTATATTCTTACGGTGATAGATATGGCTACTCGATATCCCGAAGCAGTTGCTTTACGCAATATTGATACAGTTTCTGTAGCTGAGGCATTAATGGAGATATTTTGTAGAGTTGGTATACCCAAAGAAATCCTTAGTGATCGTGGCACTCAATTCAAGTCTGATCTTATGTCTAAAAATTAATAAACTATTATGTATCAAAGCCATTTACACAAGTCCTTATCATGCATCTTGTAACGGAATGGTTGAACGTATGAATGGAACTTTGAAAAATATGCTAAAGAAAAGAAAATTTGTATTGATAACCCGAATGAATGGGATATATTAATGTTGCCTTATTTGCATATCGTGAAATTCCAAATGATAGTTTAAAGTTCAGTCCTTTTGAATTGCTGTACGGTCGAAATGTAAGAGGTCCATTATCTATTTTACATGAATTGGTATCTAATAAGAGTATTTGATGGAGAATTAACTACTAGTTTATCAGTACATAATTAACCTTAGAGATAAATTGCAGAGCATGGCTGAAGTTGCAGTAAATAATGCCAAGGTTAGTGCCAAGAAATATAAAGAGTATTTTGATAAGAAAACCTCCTCTCGGAAATTCAAGGTTAATGATGAAGTTTTGGTTATGCTTCCAAATAGTTCAAATAAATTCCTTATGCAATGGAAAGGTCCATATGTAATCACTGATGTTCATTCTAATGGTGTTGATTACTATGTCAAAGTAGGAAATAGATTAAAGTTATATCATGCAAATATGCTTAAGACTTATCATAGAAGAACTAAGATTAGTGTAATTCAACAAGAAGTAAATGATCTTGTAAATTCATCAAATTGTTTTTTTTTTTTCAGCTCTTCAAGCTGAAATACAGCTGTTATTGCCGTTACTGACGATAATTGTTGTGAATTGCCATCAAAAGATGAAAACTCTGGTAATTATAACTTTTGTGAATCTTTGTCACCTGATAAAATTAATGATCTTAAATGTTTATTGAAGTCATTTACAGACGTCATGAGTGATACTCCTGGTCGTACTAAGACTATTTCTCATAATGTAAAATTACAAAGTGATGAACCAATCAGAGCTAAGAATTACCCAATTCCTTTAAGTTTGCTCGATGAATTTAATAAGGAGGTAGATAGAATGATTGATATGGATATTATTCAACCTTCAACTTCTGATTATTGTTCACCTGTTGTTATTGTACGAAAACCTAATGGAAGTATACGTTTATGTGTTGATTTTAGAACTCTTAATAAATATTCAGAATTTGATGCAGAACCGATGCCTAGTATAAATGACGATTTACATAAAATGAATGGCGCTAAATATTTTACTGAATTAGACCTGTGTAAGGGGTACTGGCAGGTTCCATTAGATCCTAGAGCTATGAAATATACAGCTTTTTCTACTAAGTATGGGTTAATGGAATTTAAAGTGATGCCATTTGGTCTTAAAACCGCGTGTGCAACATTCGTAAGATTGATGAGACAAGTATTGTCAGGGTTATCAAATGTATCTTGTTATTTTGATAACATTGTTATTTTCAGTAAATCCTGGAGAGATCATCTTAATCATATTAAATTAGTTCTTTCAAGACTTCGTGACCATGGCCTAACAGCTGGTCCTGATAAATGTTTCTTCGCATTCAGTGAAATAAAGTATCTTGGGTATAAACTAGGAATTAACTGTTATCGCCTATTAAATCCAGAGTAGATGATATTGTTAATATGCCTGTTCCAACAACAAAGAAGGACTTACGTTCATTTATGGGAACATTAGGGTATTACAATAGATTTATTCCAAACTTTTCTATTTTGGCTGCCCCGATTAATGATTTATTGAAGAAAAACTGTAGTAATAAATTAAATTGGTCTGATAATCAACTTAAATGTTTCAATGATCTTAAAGCTTATCTTTTAAAATCTCCTATCTTGATGTTGCCTGATGTAGAAAAGAAGTTTTATTTGCGAACAGATGCATCGTATCATGGTTTGGGTGCTGTTATATTGCAGGATCATGATGGTATGTTTAAACCAGTTTGCTATGCAGGTAGGAAATTAAATAAATCAAATCGAATTGAATTACTCTACTATTGAGAAAGAACTTTTTGCAATTGTTTGGGGAATAGAAAGATTTAAAGAATTTTTGTATGGTAGAGAATTTGTTCTTCAAACAGATCATGCACCTCTTAAGTATCTTAGCAGTATGAAAAATAAGAATGACCGCCTTATGCGTTGGGCATTAAGTTTGCAACCATATTCTTTCTTTATTGAGTACATAAGAGGGTCTGATAATGTGTGTTCAGATATGATCAGTAGATGCATATAGTTTTTTTTTAAGCATGTCGTTCAAACTTAGTAGGGGGGTTTGTCGAGGAATGCTGTGCTGCCATCTCTTGTTTATATTTTCACTCCATGGACTAAAGAAGTTATTTGTTTATTTGGTTGTCCTTGTTTGATTTTGTTTTCTTAACATGGAGAGTCCCCGGCATTTCTCTAATCACTACCTGACACCTAGCACCCTAACAAACTCCTTAGACCTTGGTCAGTCTTCTCCATTCTTGATCCTAGACCCTAGACTCTTGGTCCTTGGATCCTATTTCATCTTAAGACGCTCCTGATTCTTCGTCAGATTGTAATCACGTGCAGTACTTTTCCTGATCCTGATTATACTCGCAAGATCTTCATTAGACATTTATATTATTATATAAGTTCCTGGTGTTATACATGAAGTTTGTTAATTTTGTATGTTTCAGTTTGTAAATATATTTTAAGTTAATAGAATTTTTCATGTTATACCTTTATATTAAAAATTAAACAAGGAAACTTAAAAATGAACAATCATATATATTTTAAAAGAACCAGAGTTCATGGATTATAAAATCTAAAAACCATAACTCGACAAAAACTGGGTCGGTCATTATAACAGGACCATCTTATTCAATGGGTCGTCATTATACAACTGGGTCGGTCATTGTACAACTGGGTCGGTCATTATACAACCGGATCAGTCATTATTCAACTGGGTCGGTCATTATACAACTGGGTCGGTCATTGTACAACTGGGTCGGTCATATACAACCGGATCAGTCATTATTCAACTGGGTCGGTCATTGTACAACTGGGTCGGTCATTATACAACAGGACCAGTCATTATTCAAGTGGGTCGGTCATATTCAACTGGTCGGTCATTGTCATCTGGGACGGTCATATACAAACGGATCAGACCATTATTCAACTGGGTCGGTCATTATCAACTGACACAGGTCATATCAAGTGGGTCGGTCATTATACAACCATGACAAGCGGTTATCATTATACAACTGGGTCGGTCATTGTACAACTGGGTCGGTCATTATACAACCGGATCAGTCATTATTCAACTGGGTCGGTCATTGTACAACTGGGTCGGTCATATACAACCGGATCAATCATTAATTCAACTGGGGGGGGGGTTCGGTTCATTATACACAGGAACCAGGTCATTATTCAAGTGGGTCGGTCATTATACAACTGGGTCGGTCATTGTACAACTGGGTCGGTCATTATACAACCGGATCAGTCATTATTCAACTGGGTCGGTCATTGTACAACTGGGTCGGTCATATACAACCGGATCAGTCATTATTCACTGGGTCTGGTCGATTATACAACAGGGTCCAGTCATTATACAACAGGGACCAGGTTCATTATTACAACTGGGTTCGGTCATTATACAACTGGGTCGGTCATTATACAACCGGATCAGTCAATTATTCAATGGGTCGGTCATTATTCAACTTGGTCGGGGCCGGTCTTAATAGGACCACTGGTCGTTCAAATTATACGGAACAGGATCGGAGTCAATTATTTCAACTGGGTCGGTCATTATACAACAGAATCAGTCATTATTCAACTGGGTCGGCCATTATACAACCTGATCAGTCATTAGGCAGCTCTCTCTCTCTCTCTCTCTCTCTCTCTCTCTCTCTCTCTCTCTCCAGAAGAAAATTTATTCTTGTCATTCATTTGAGGAAGAATGTCTGAGGACATATTAAATGAAAGGAATTAATGATTAAATCTGTAAGATAGATTCTCTCTCTCTCTCTCTCTCTCTCTCTCTCTCTCTCTCCCAGGTTTCCGATACCCGTCTCATGTTCTCGTCAGAATGAAACATTTTCTCTCTCTCTCTCTCTCTGGAACGTTACGCGAACTTATTAGCGTCGATGTCTCGTTGACAACGTGAAAGAGAACAAGAATGGGGAGGAGGAGGAGGAGGAGGAGGAGGAGTTGGTGGTGGGGAAGAAGAAAAGGAGGAAGAAGAAGAACAACAACGACAACAACAACAAGGAGAAGAATAAGAAGAAAAAGAAGTAGAAAAAGTCAGAAGAATCACAGGGAGGAGGAAGAGGAGGAGAAAAAGGAGAAGAAGAAGACGAACAACAACATCAACAACAACAAGGAGAAGAAGAAGAAAAAGAAGGCAAAAAAGAATCAGAAGAATTAGTAACAGAATCAGAAGAAGAAAAAAGTAGAAGAAGAAGAAAACGACAAAGAAGACAGAGAACGAGAATAAGTAGAAGAAGAAGAAGAAGTAGGAAATGATAGTCGAAGAGGAGCGCTCCTTGTGCTTTAAATAGCGACCTGACATTTGCTTGTTATGGGTGGAAGAGGGAGGCTATGAATAGTAGTAGTAGCAGTCAGCAGCCGCTGTTGCCGGAGACGGCTGGTGGTGGTCGGTCATTCAGTGACTTGGTTCTTCCTTTGATGGAGAGAACACGACCCCACTTTCTTTTTTTGAGTGTTTTTTCTCTTGTATTGATTTCGTGTTTTATTTTTAATATCCTTCGTCAAACTGATGCCGAAAGTAATTAGATGTAGATGGTATGGTTTGCATTTTTCTTGGTATATTTTATATATATATGTAATAATATATATAGATATAGTATATATATATATATATATATATATATATAAATATCTTATTTATTAATATGATACTATATATACATCTGTATGTATATATCTATATAAATATACATTTATATATTATTTATTAATATGTATATATATATACTAAAAATATTAATATATATATATATATATATATACATATATAGAAGATATTATATATATATATATATATATAATATATATTATTCTATATACTATATATTATAGATATTCATAGGACCTTCGTTATTTGACATAAAAAAGGCAGTGACTGCGCTGCTACTTTTTATTCGCATATGACAACCAAAAACCACGACCCATCAAAAATCCTAAATAGAAAGTGTAGTATGTCCATCAGCAGCCAACGGTTCGTGGAGAGAGAGAGAGAGAGAGAGAGAGAGAGAGAGATAGGCCAAAGCGATTCAAAGATTCAGAGACGCCACATCAAGATAGGGCTATGGATTCCAGGTTGTGGGGGCAGTTGGGGTTTGCGGGGAGGGGGTTGGGGGGGAAGAGGAAGATTCGGCATTTTCCAGAATAGGAGGCAAAATGGATAGTCGAAGGAGTAAACGACTGTTGAACTGGCAGACTGACTGGTAAAATGAGATAGGTTGAGTGGATAGAGAGGATGCCGGGAAACCAATATGAGTTACACACACGTACACACATATATACACATATAAATATACATATGTACATAATATGTATATATGTATATATATATGTATATATATATGTGTGTATATATATATGATGTATATATATATATATATATATACATAATATATAATATATATATATATATATATATATATGTATATATATATATATATATATATATATATATATATATCATATATATATATATATATATATACATACATACATATACATACACACATATATATATATATATATATATATATATATATATATATATATATATATATATAGAGAGAGAGAGAGAGGAGAGAGAGAGAGAGAGAGAGAGAGAGAGAGAGAGAGAGAGAGAGAGTTCACTATCGAGACATAAATTTAGCCATAAAAGTCTCCAAGTAAACTCACTTGTAATTAAAAATATATATAAAAAAATTGAAATTTCATTCTACAACGGAACTGTATACTAATCAGTGTAACAAGTTGATATTGAAAATATATCATGCCCTTTTATAAAAGAAATACTCTTATCACAAACGAACGTAGGCGACACAGAAATAAATATATTGTTGGTTAAAACCTATAGATATTTTGTGATGAAATACAGATTGTCTAAAGTGGTTTACATTAATCTTTAAATATCAATTAATATTAATTATGATTTAAATGGCCTTAATCCTGAAACTTATTTTCGTATCCATTTACGTAAATGTAGATCCGAGATATAATTCGTCAATGACACTAATTCGTGGGATTACATCTTTTTTCAATTATACAAAAACTCTCAGATTCCGAGTATGTGGATATAATCTTATTTCGAAATGATTTAGTTCTATATTTTTTTTTCACGTTTTAATGTGGCAAAATTGAGTACTATGCGCTGAGTGTAATTTTATGGGTTACTCGGGGAGTAAGCCTACAAACTATTTTGTTGTTGCTGTTGTTGTTGTTATTGTTGTTGCTGTTGTTGTTCTTGTTGTGGGGAGTGGGGTAGGAGAACCCTATGGCAAAACCTAAAAAGTTCAGAAAACGTCGTATCGCGTTGAGTTACAGATTCAAGAATTTTAGAATAGGATATTTGTAATTAATTTATTACACTAAAAATAAAAAATAAACCAATGTGCGTGTTAAACAGTACAGAAAAATAATTTCTATTTGACCGTAGATTTCAGTACGCGCCTCGAGTAAGCAGGAGGTCAGATCACGCCTTGTTTGTTCTCTACTGAAGGGAGGTTTTTATAGAAAAACTCGAAAATCTTGTGGTTTTTGTACCAAGATTATAACCACAAGTTATTCGTTTCCTCAAAGCAATCAATATCCTTGTAGTCGACAAGTCATCACCAGATTATAAACACGAGCTTATAAATGTGTCGACCACACACGTACACACATGCGCATGTACACACACATATACATGTACACTTATGAGCACATGTATCCACATGTACACAAATACACACTTGCACAAATACGCACATTAACGAAGTTGCTGCATGTACATGTACACATATTACCTCATAAACAAGTACGTACATTAACACACATACACACCTAAACACGTATACGTACACACATACACGCACACTTATAGACTCATGTATCCACATGTACACGTACACAAATACGCACATTAACACACTTGCATACATACACATACACATATACACGTGTGTACATACTATATCCACATATACACAAATACACACATTAACACTTGCACACATACAGACATGAACATGCATACATACACGCATGTACACACACGCATACACAAATGCACTACACACACACACACGGGGACGGTCGAGAGCACCACGTTCATCAGCACGACCAGCTGTTTATCAAAAGCGACGGATTAAGTAGCTGAAAGATAGATTACGGAATTAATTAAAGGAATTATGACAAAAGAGGGTGAAGGAGAGTAATCTGTCTAAGGGGACAGAATGACGGACGAGTCAGGGAGACAGAACGTGTATAGTAGTATTATATATATATATATATATGTATATATATATATTTTTTTCTTTTTTCTTCTTCTTTATTTTAATATATTTTTTATGGTCGGTTAGTTTGTTAATTACAAGAATTCCTTAACGGATTTTGCGTGTGGTTTCTCGCCAGAATTCGACCAGAGGTGAACCTCGTCCTTGGCAACATGTTGTTATTATTATTATTATTATTATTATTATTATTATTCAGAAGATAAAACATATTCATATAGAACAAGCCTACCACAGGGGCTATTGGCTTGAATTTCAAACTTCCAAAGGGTATGGTTCTTTATTATTATTATTATTATTATTATTATTATTATTATTATTATTATTATTATTATTTAGAATATAAACTCCTTATTCATATGGAATAATCCTACCACAGGCGCCATTGGGTTTAAATTCAAACTTCCAAAGAGTGTGGTTTTTTTAGATTATTATTATTATTATTATTATTATTATTATTATTATTATTATTATTATTATTATTATTATTATTATTATTATTATTATTATAGAGAAGATAAACTCCTTATTCATATAGATCAATCCTCCCACATGGGCCATTAACTTGAAATTCAGGCTCTCAAAAATATTATGGCAATCATTCGAAAGAAGTAACAGACGGTGATGGGAAAGACAGCTTTTTGGTGGGTTGAGGCGCGGATGGCAAGGGTTGCTTAGGCTTGGCGGAGGTTTGCTGTCACCGAACGCTCTTGATCCTTAAGGTTTTTCAAGTCTGAGAATCAGATTCTTAGCAAGTGATTCTATCTTTGTAGTTTGATAAGAAGAAATAAGTCAATCAGTGAATGAATTGATATGTACCACGTTCGATTCCTGGCCGAGGAAGAACTGATTTGTGCCTCTGTTGATTAGAGAAACGATTTATGTATCTGGTAGTTAGGTGGCTGTGGTTGGTTGCAGCCAAAGTTGTGTAAGGCTAGAAGGGTAGCAACTGCATCCCTAAACGTTAACATCCTCTGTAGTCGGCCATTTGAAGGAAAAATCAGATTGATTGAAATGCACAGAATATTTTAAAGGGTCTAGAAGAAAATCTTTATTGGTGTTGTATGAATTCGTCAAAGCGTCTTTCGGTACAAACAATCGTTTCCTGGCGAAACAGACGACTTCATTTGTCGCTGTACCAAAATATGTCTCTCAGACGTTTCTCTGCTTGGCATCAGTCGACGAGAGAGTTCTCCCTATATACCGCCAATCGAGTGGAATAATGCTCGCGGATTTATTTACCAACCAGGAGAGAGAGAGAGAGAGAGAGAGAGGAGAGAGAGAAGAGAGAGAGAGAGATAGAGAGAGAGGAGGAGAGGGGGGGAGGGAATGAGGTTTCTCGTATTGGATCATCTTTAAAAAAGCTTTATTTACCACACTGGAGAGAGAGAGAGAGAGAGAGAGAGAGAGAGAGAGAGAGATTTCTCATTGCTCACATTTGAAAGACATTTTTCACCGCCCTGTAGAGAGAGGAGAGAGAGAGAGGAGAGAGAGAGAGAGAGAGAGAGAGAGAGAGAGAGAGAGAGAGGTGTGTTTTCTCGTATTTGATCATCTTTAAAAAAACATTATTCACCACACTGGAGAGAGAAAGAAAGAGAGAGAGATTTCTTTTATTTGCTTATCCTTGAAAGGCATTTTTCACCACCCTGGAAGAGAGAGAGAGAGAGTTTTTCTTATATAATACTGAACAACATTTTTCACCACCCTGGAGAGATAGAGAGAGAGAGACAGACAGAGAAAACCTTCTTATTTGCAAATCTTTAAGCAACTTTCACGCCTCTCCCTTGCTTTCTAAAATTTGGAGAGAAACTTCTCTTACTTTCCCTCCTTGGAGCGAAATATTTTTTTTTTTTTTTTTTTTTTTTTTTTTTTAGAGGTAGGAAACTCCTCCCTTGTTTTTGTCTCCAGTCGTGAGGAAAACACCACTTTGCTTGATTTGTTTTGTGGTGACTTTTCCTCCTCACACAGAATGAGGTTTGTTTTTTTTGGGGGGAGGGGGGCCAAAGGGGGCTACGCGCCTTGATAAATGCATGTCCTTTTTTTTTTTTTTTTTTTTTTTTTTACAATATACTAAGTACTCTTCCACCGTTTCCATTTGTAAAAAAAAAAAAAACCAGCTTTTAACAAAGATTAAAAGGCTTGTTTGCTTCTTCAAGGTAAGCAGATTATAATCATTTCATCAAAAGTGAAGTGTTTTTTTTCCTGTGGGGAAAAAAATGCGCTGGCCTTTCGAAGTAAAGGAAATTAATCTTTGGAGTTTTTTTTTATTCCTATTTTTAGTTTTTTTCCTTGAAATATTTTGAAGAGGTATTTTTTTTTTATTTTATTTTTTTTTTATTTTTTGCTTTGAAATATTTTGAAAAAAGATTGCTGTTTTTTTTTGCTTTGAGATATTTTGATGAGAGATTGTTTTTTCTTTTTTCTTTTTTTTCTTTCAAATTTTTTGAAGATTGTTTTTTTTTAGTTCTTTGCTTTGAAATATTTTGAAGAAAGTTTGTTTTCTTTCTTTTTTAAGTTTTTTTGCTTTGAAATATTTTGAAGAAAGATTTTTTTCTTTATGAAAGTTTTTTTTTTCTGAAACAAGTTTTCACAATATTTCGAATATCTAAAACTAAGTTTTCCATAAATATGAAATGGGTTGAAATTTCCCCTAACCTAAAAAAAAGAGCTAGATTTATTCATTTCCAAAAATTGAATTTTCCTTAAAACAATATTCCTACTTCAGAGAAAATAATACCTTCCACTCTTTTTCTTTTTACTTTATTGTAACGCTGTTCTTAAGAAAGTAATTGCGGTTGGCGTTAGCTGAAAAAGTAAAGAACTGTAATTCCTAGCTTTTTCCTAAGTTGAGAATATGACGAGAATTCCAACTCTTAATATATACGAATATATTCGATGCCCTTAAAATATATGAGCATATTCTGTGCTCTAAGAAATACTATGGGGTTTTAATCCTCCATTCTGTGAAGATCTCCTTTTCCTCCTCGCCATATACCATATACTTTACAATTTTTTTTAGCTTTAAATACTCAGAATCACCTTTACGAGAAATGCTAAATAGACCAGCTTTTTCATTTTCCAGAGGGCAGTGCCAGATGTCATTGAAGTAATACTATAGTGCCTCGTCTCCAAAAGAATTAATGTTCATTTTTCAGTTGGGAGAAAAATAATCATATTCTCCTTTTAATGAGAGAAACTGCTTGTTAGAGACTGCTTGTCCTTTGTCATAAGGAAATTGCTTTCAGAAGTTTCATCAACGCTACATCTACTCCTTTTTTTTTTACCATGTCTTTTACAAATATCATAGGTCTTTTACACGGCTGGTTCATTTTCGTCTGATGATAAAATCATTTTAATTATATTTTTAGATTTCAAAATATATCGGATGATCATACTCCACTATAATGATTGGTTTTGTGTTTATAGCTCTCTCTCTCTCTCTCTCTCTCTCTCTCTCTCTCTCTCTCTCTCTCTCTCTCTCTCTCTCACTAATATTTATTGTTGTTCATGCTGATATATCGTATTTTTCATCAGCTTTATATCCCAGGAATTATAATACCCATTGTTCAAAAGCATAATTCCAGTCTCTCTCTCTCTCTCTCTCTCTCTCTCTCTCTCTCTCGTGTTACTGCAGCTCTGTCTGGTATATTATAATTTATACCATCTCGACAGCCCAGATATTATATCTCCCCTTGTTCAGCAGCTTATATCCTCTCTCTCTCTCTCTCTCTCTCTCTCTCTCTCTCTCTCTCTCTCTCTCTCTCTCTCTCTCTCTCTCTTCTTTAAATTATAGCTTTCTTTTTCACCAGAAATTTTGGAAGGAATAATTTAACATTACCTAAGAGATCCCGGCTGGTTAGGACACAGATAAAGAGCTTTACAAATTCCGACAAGACGGAAGATGAATGAGAGAGAGAGAGAGAGAGAGAGAGAGAGAGAGAGAGAGAGAGAGAGAGAGAGAGGGTATTTCAGTGGACAAGAGCAGATGACAATTTGGATTATAGTGTCCGAAATTAGTTATAAATACAAAGCCAGTCATTGTAATGGAGTAGGAACATACTATATATTTTGGGTTTTGAGAAAAAATTTTATTTTACCATTAGATGAAAATGAACCAACCGTGTAAGACATTCTATGATATTTGTAGAAAATATGGTCAAAAAGAGGGCGGGGCCTAGGGGTGGGGGGCGTGGCTCCCAATGCCCTAAAGGCCTCAATAGCTGTTGAGAAATAGGACCTGATTAGCCAAATCCGTAGAGCGTTCATTCATAAATCACTTACACAAGTTCATCCGTAGATGTCGTACGCTAGTTCATTCATAAAAAAAAATGTGTCGAAGTTATTGAAATTCAAGTGATAGTAGTTTTACTTTTATTGGAATTGCTAGCCCTCATATTATTGTAGGACGTAGACTAGAATAGAGCAATAATTTACTTTTCATAGGCAACAATTTCTTCTTGAGTGTTTTGAAGATAAGAAACCTTTCCATGAAATCAGGAACTTTTGGAAACATCTTGAATAATTTTGCTGGAAAAAACAAAAAAACTTAATCATTGTCGCTCACGAGAATATAAAAATTTGATCGAAATTAATAAATGAAGAAAAATGGAATGTATTATAATTGTCGAAATAGTTACACGCACACACACACACAGGCACACGCACACAAAACTCGGTTTCATAGGTAAACAGAAATCGTTTCTTTCCAGGAGAACAAACTCTCTTGAAAAAAAAACTTGAAGTCTAGCACTGAAAAGAAATTAGAAATAATTACAGAAGGAAAAGGAATTTATTTCAAGTATTGAAATATTTATATAAATATAAAACTTGGCTTAAAAGCTAAAAAAAAAAAAGCTAAATAATTTCGCAGGGAAAAAACTCTTTAAAATACCAACAGTTCTGGAAAACTGACGCAGAAAAAATTGCAGAAATAATTTCGATAAAAACCTATACAAAGAGACGTGAATTTCTTATAAACATGGAATACTTACACGTAAAAAAAACCTTGGCCTGAGAGTAAAAAAAGAAAAAAAAGAAAAGACAATTTCTTTGCAGGTGATGGATCTCTTTTCATTTCATTCTCCCGTTCAGTTTTATCGTGTCTTGAAAAAAGAAGAGGAAAAAAAAACTTACGTTGAAAGCCTAGAAGAGCGTGTCTGAAGAAATACAAGAGTGGGAATGTAGTGCAAGAAGGGGGGGGGGGGGGGGGGGGGGGTGGGGCGGGGGGGGGGTGGGGAGGGGGGGGGGGGTGGGGGGGTTGGGGATGAGGGATAGTAGTGGGAAGATTGTGGGAGGGGAAGGGAGGTCTATGATCGTAAGCCCAGGAAGTGAAAATGTAATATTATTCTGTTGGGTTGGGGGAAATTCACTCCGGAATAAGTAACATCTTGTGACAAGTGTAAAGGCCACTTTTTTTTTTTTTTTTTATCTTATTTTATCTTTTGTTGGATATTTTTGAAGGCTCTTGCTGCTTATGAAATTGTTATTATTATTATTATTATTATTATTATTATTATTTATTATTTGTTATTATTATTATTATTATTAATTAGATTTATCATTAAAACATTTAACTTTATATTATATTATTATCCAACATATGTATTTGTTATGTTACAACTGTCAGGTATAGTGAAAAATATAGTCGCCTCCACGTTGAGTTGTACAAACGTCCTATCTATATATATATATACATATATATATATATATATATATATATATATATATATATATATATATATTATATAGTATATATATATAGTATATATATATATGTATATATATATTACTAGATAAATATTGTATGTATATACATATTAAGTACACACACACACGCGCGCACACACACAGAGATAGAGAGAATGGTAAAAAAAAAGGAAGTTTCATTGACCATACACTTTGCGACGCCAAATTGCTGAAACAGATCCAAACAATCAATTGATTCATATCAATCATGATGCTATTATAACTTACACTTCTCAGTCAGCTGCCAAAACAGAGAGAGAGAGAGAGAGAGAGAGAGAGAGAGAGAGAGAGAGAGAGAGAGAGAGAGAGAGAGAGAGAGAAAAGCGACTTCAAAATTTATTTACACGTTTACACATTTACACCTCTATTCCTGGAATGGCACGGGACATTCCAGAATTCCGGCAGGAGGGCAAAAAAAATTCCCGAAATGTCATTAGAAATGTCGCGGAACTTAGAAAATAAATGAAACAAATGGGAGGCGCCCTAGAATTCGGCGACGCAAAATCTGCACTTAATGGAACAGCAGGAGTTGGGCCAAATTCCTTCCCCTGGTCCTGTAGGTGGGGGCGGGGGGGGGGGGGGGGGGGCCGGGAGGCGCTGGGGTAGTGCCGAAGTGCACTGTAGGCACTACTCGAGGTTCTATGCAGCGTCCCTTTCATCCCTTTACTGCACCTCCATTCATGGTCTCTCTTCCTGCTTACTTCCCTGAACCCTCTCCTAACAGTTGCTTCATAGAGAAATTGCAAAAAAACAAAAAACAAAAACAAAACACAAATGGGGGTTGGGAGGGTTCTCCTCCTGTGACACCTTTCAAACCTACCCACTCTCAAACTTCCTGTCGGCCCTGTATGACCTCGTGGGTCCCAGCGCTTGGCCTTTGGCCTAAATTGCATAGTCTGTCTGTCTAGAATCCTCTCAGATTTCGATAACTTCGGACTGACATTCATTCAAGAATTCTTTGAAAAGTTGGAACTTCAGAGATTGATGGGGGATGTTTTTTTTCGAGAGATAGAGGATTAAACAGTGTTTTTTTTTTAATCTTTTTTTTTTGGAATGCCAGTTGTTATGCCCAGTTACATTTAGGTAGACAGTGACCAGTCACTCATATCCCCGGCGAAACGAGAACGTGCGATATTGCAGGAATTCAACATTTGCAAAAACAACCGCTAAACGTTTCGAACGCTGCTCTATTCGATTGCAAAAATACGCCTTCCTGTTTTATTTTTATCAATATATAATTGTTCACATGGTGCATATATATATATATATATATATATATATATATATATATATATATATATATATATATATATATATATATATATATATATATATATATATATATATATATATATATATATATTTATATATATATATATATATATATATATATATATATATATATATATATATATATATATATATATATATATATATATACATAAGAGAAGAGAGAGAGAGAGAGAGAGAGAGAGAGAGAGAGAGGTTAGGTGCATACGTCCCAGCAAATTTATGGCTGCAAGAGAAATGAGAGACTATAAAATACAAAAAAAATAAAAAATAAAAAAAACTCCCACCTGACCCCACGGTCGAGAACAGAAATGCATATAAAGCATTCAAAAGTTCCGAGTTGGAAAGAGAGAGAGAGAGTAAAAAAAAAAAAATAATAAGCGTGAGGGAGTTGAGGGGATTCCCCTCCCACTGGGTATGGATGGATGGGGGTTGGAGGCTGGATTTGTGGGTGTGATGGGGGGGAGGGGGGGGGTTGTACGTATGGGCCAATTTCCCAAGAAACGCAATGAAAACTGTTAGGATTTTAAGAGGGTCGGATAAAAAAAAAAAAAGTCCGAAGCGTTCGGGAAACGAATGCATGGGGAAGGGTTGAAAGATAGAGATTGATGGGGATAATTCAGAGAGAGGGGGAATTGAAGGATTGAGGGGGTGGAGGGGGAGAGAGGGAAGAGGGGAAGGGGAAGGGGAAGAGGAGGAGGAGGAGGACTTCGCAGGGGGATGTTATTTACTAGAGGGAGAGATTGATGGGAACAGGGAGAGGGAGAAGGAAATATGTACTACTAATACTACCCCGTCGGAGGAGGACTCCCTTCGGAGGGCGAATGCAACTAACTCCTTCAAGTAGAAGGATGAGGTCCTTATTCTGGGGGAAGTCATGGAGGATATTCATTGTCCAGGGAAGCTTTTGGGGGGTGGGGTTGGGGGCGATGACTCCCTTATCTCAATATCAAATATTTAACTTATTTAACCTTGTAATGGTGTAAACAGTCTCTTCTACACTTTTCCTTTCCGTATTAAAATGTAATCTTGTTATTCCTTAAGATTCAACAATTTATTATTCGCGTTGTCTTACGTTTTTACGTACCGTAGATTGAAACATGATTTTGTTATTTAATATGATTCTAAAATTTATAATCAATGTTGACCTGTAATTAGTTTGGAAGTATCACAGATTGAATATATATTTATTTCTATCCTGTACACTTGCACGCACTTTTTTATCACCACTATTTTCCCCTTTTACAAAAATAACACCATTCCAATATTACTATTGAGAGATAAGTTTTGATTGACCTATTTTCAATATCAAATATTTGTTTTCGTTGCAAGATATACATTCACGTCTGCACAGTTTCCCCTTTATATAATAATATATCACGGATATTTAGTTAATATTCCTTCATTTAATGGAATATCAAGAATATTTCTTAGTTCTTTTTCTTTAGTAAAATATACATAATATTCGTTTCGAAAGGAGATAAGAACCTTCACTCAGTTTGACATTTTGGAAATTTATGCTGAAAATACGTAATTATATAATGATAATGATAAGAAAAATTTAATTTAAGAAGCACGTACTAAGTGTAAAACCAGTGAGCAGTCTCAAAAGGAATAATGCTTAGTTTCGTTAATGCTTCGAGGACGATTAAGATATTCGGAAGGATTTGGAGAGGGTCTTTGGAATATATATATATATATATATATATAGTATATATATATATATATATATATATAGATATATATATAGATTAATGTTTGTGTAAAACACACAGACACAGACACACACACACATATATATATATATATATATATATTAATGTGTGTGTATGTATACCTACATATATATATATATATATATATATATATATATATATCTATATTATATATATATATATATGCGTGTGTACAATACATACAAAAGCACAATCTTAATGAAAAATCATTATATATCCTGAATGATGAAAAAAAACTTTGCAATTTTATAAGCAAGGAATATATATTCCTCGTTATCTTAAAAAAAAAAACTTTATGAAACCTAATCTTACGGGAAATAAAACATAGGACCATTAAAAACATACCATAAAAAAAAAAAAAAACGCATGCAAATTTTAATACTTAAAAAAATAGTATTAAAATCCCCGAGCTGATATCACTGCACATGCGGGAGGGTGTTGGGGGGGGGGGGGGGGTGGGCGGGGGGGGGGAGGGGAAGGGGGAGGACGAGGCTAGAACATATTATCGAGAGAATAAGAAAACATTAATATTCATGGGAGCGAGAATCTCACGAGCTGAAATGTTTGCAGAAATATTTATTTATTTATCCATATATTTTTTATTTTTTATTTTTTTTTTAGAAATAGATGAAGGTGGAATATTGGTCAAGTATGAAGGTGCTTGAATTGTAACGCTGTTTTTACTTTAGTTTGTATACATGAAGTATAAGGGATCAATGATTTTAAATTATTTTTTTTCAAATTTATTTTGGTTTGGTGATGTTGGGTTAAATGATGGTTATTAATACGTTGATGTGTCGTAGTAATTGTGTGATATATATATATATATATATATAATATATATATATATATATATATATATATTAACTCCTCAAGACAATAATATTATTCTAAGTAACGTTTCGTAACTTTGTTCATTCCCATCATCAGGGTTGAGGATCCATCATATAACACACACACACACCACACACACACACACACACACACACACACACACACACACACACATATATATATATATATATATATATATATATATATATATATATATATATATATATAGTAATAATAATAATAATAAATGATCTTGAAGCTATTACATTCAGGTCATCTCTCTCTCTCTCTCATATAAATTTAATCTCGCAACTTTAATGCTTACTTCATATCACACGAACATTACAGAGCAGTTCAGACCGTGATATTTAAGCGCTTCTCCATCTGACACTTTCTGTGTCAAAAGAACTTTAATTCCCCCGTGTCATGACCTTTGAAAACGAAGGTGGAAAGCATAGGTCAACGGCGCTATGAAGGAAAGTCGAGACTCCTTTTATGAAGTCCTCGGAGGAACAGTAATTGAGGAAATATTTCCCTTTTTCTATTTATTTACAATTTCTCTTTTCTATTTATTTTTATCTAATTATTTTTTATTTCTTTACAAAGCATCTGTTCTGTGAAATGGTCCCTTTTCATTTATTTATTTTCAGTAATGTTTTGTGTGTGTAAAAAGCCTCTACTATATATACAAGCAATATGTTATTATTATTATTATTATTATTATTATTATTATTATTATTATTATTATTATTATTATTATTATTATTATTATGAAAGCTATTCATGTGGAACAAGCTCACCACTGGAGCCGCTGACTTGAAATTCAAACTTCCAGAGAATAATAAAATAATAATAATAATAATAATAAATAATAATAATAATAATAATAATAATAATAATAATAATTATTATTATTATTATTATTATTATTATTATTATTATTATTATTATTAGTATTAGTAGTAGTAGTAGTAGTAGTAGTAGTAGTAGTAGTAGTAGTAGTAGTAGTATCAACTGAGTCTGATTACTGATACAATGCCGTTCAGTTTAAACTGCTCTGGTGTTATGGAATGAAAGGTTATTATTATTATTATTATTATTATTATTATTATTATTATTATTATTATTATTAGTATTATTATTATTATTATTATTATTATTATTCCACAGTTTAAAAGGACACACAACGACGTAATCACTTACAAATTCAGAGGCGGGATCGCTTCACTTGTTGTCCCTATCCGTCCAGATGACTTCGTAACTGTTCAGGAATATTGCCTCTCTCCGATCTCAGTCGTTTAATTAATCTGTACATCGTACAATACGGCGATTCCTGCCGTCCTTTGTACGCCATTCCGCGTCCTTAGGCGATATGCTATTAGTGGGGCCTGTTAGGGCAGGGTGGGTCGTGGGGCAGGGGAAATTTGGATGTTTCGAGCTGGATTTGATAGTGTGGGTGAGGTCACTTTTTCAATATGTCTGGTTTTTGTTTTTGTTTTAGGTTTAAATAAAGAGGGGGGGGGGGATTAAGACGTGTGTGTATGTATGTTTAGGTATGTATGTATGAATATATGTATACATATTTTATGTATATCTATATATATATATTGTATAAATACATACGTACATACATACATATATATGATAAATAAATATAATTCCCGCATTCCCACATAGGAAGAATAACCCAACATTCATAATGCACATAGCTTTTTATCATCACAAAAAAAAGAAGAAGAAAAAAACTCATCTTCGAAACATCAGTCAAAAATAAAACTCCCATTTACGGAAGACAAACTCCCATCAAAATCTCCGCTTAATGATATGTTCAGAAGTGTCTAAAAAAAATGATAATAATAATAATAAAAAAAAAACGTTCCTAACGATCAAAAGCGAAATAGGAGTTGGGTTAGGCTTAGTAGGCCTAGATACTCGTCCCGGGGCAGATAACGCCAGAAAAAGAAAGGAGGTCTCCCTCTTGTAGTAGAATGGAGACGACTAAAGGTTGTTGTGGGCCGGAAATCGAGAAACAAAACGCTGGGCGTGAGAGCGCGCCATCTTTGAAGAAGGCAGGTTGAGTTGCGAGCGTTTTGTATGCGTGTGTGTGTGTGTGTGTGTATGTATGTTTAGGCAGACCCCCTCACGGTTCCGGGAAAAAAGATAACGCTCTACCACTTGCTTCTAAAAGAGTTTTTTTTTTTTTTTTTTTTTTTTTTTAGGTTTTTTGTTATCATGTTATCTCCTGTTCCTTCCTATAGAATTTTCCACCCTATTTATTTTTTCTTTATCTCTTTCAGGTTCCCATTTTTTGGGGGTGGGGGAAAGAAGGAGGAGGTTCTTTGTCACGGTACACCTTTGGTTGGGTTTCTTGTAGGTGTATTCGCGAGTGTATGTGTGTGGGGGTGTTGTTGAGACTAGTGGGAGTTCCATCTAGTTTATCTAATCGTCTTTCAAATTCTCTCTCGCGTTTTTCACTTCATTTTTACTTGGAAAAACACGGAATCTAAAGTAAACACTCTCTTATTATTATTATTATTATTATTATTATTGCTACGAAATTCACCATCTCGCGAAGCACAGTTGTGTAATTAAAATCCACAATTATATAGCAAATCTTTTTTATATAGTTTACTAAATAGTTTTGTGTTTTGATTATTATTATTATTATTATTATTATTATTATTATTATTCAGAAGATGTACCATTTTAACGTCCCATAGGGACCATTATTGCAAAGAGTATGGTTCATTATTATTATTATTATTATTATTATTATTATTATTATTATTATTATTATTATTATTATTATTATTAAACCCTATTCATATGGAACAACCTAACTACGGGGCCATTAATTTGAATATTATTATTATTATTATTATTATTATTTATTTATTTATTTATTTTTTTGCTCTATCACAGTCCTCCAATTCGACGGGTGGTATTATTATTATTATTATTATTATTATTATTATTATTATTATTATTATTATTATTATTATTATTATTATTATATTATTAAAGCTTAAAAAGAATATGATGTTCATTTGAAAGGAGTAACAGAGGGCAATGAGAAAGACACAAAGAAGATAATCACTTATTGAAAATAAGGAAGTTAAAATTAACAAACTGATAAATAAATCGAAAAACAATGTAAGAAAATGCTAAACTGATGCCTTTCTTATCATCCTAAACCTTAAATGCAAGAGACGAAACAAGCAAGCATTTGTTTTTTTTGTTTTGTTTGTATCCAACAGAGCTGAATGTCACGACGTCGAGAATGCATGCATACAAATACCTGCTTCTTCTTCTTCTTCTTCTTCTTCTTCTTCTTATTCTTCTTCTTATTCTCCCTCCACTTTAGAAATGCTGCCCTTTGTCTTATCTCCTTGACTTAAGGATCAATTTGCACGAAGCCTTCAAACATGCTCTGTGCTTTGCTTGTGTTTGTCTTTTCTCTCTCTTTTTATTTTATTTTTTGTCTTCCCGAGGACTAAATTCCCTACGAAGAGAGAGAGAGAGAGAGAGAGAGAGAGAGAGAGAGAGCATCTCTCAGTTTATGGCGGCGCGAATTGCTTCTTAGCACGGAAGTTCGACTTAGAGGGAAGTTAAGGTTAAACGAGTTTGAATTATGTATGGGAAAGGGTCTCCAGTTCAGATATATTTCATCGGATATCGATAGAGCAAGACATCAGACGCAGGCAACGGCGTAATATGTATATGGGAAGGAAGTTCACCTTATAGGGTGGGGGGGGGGGGGGGCGATAGTGCCGTCAGTGCACGTCACGCGGTGCACTGTAGGAGCTCTGCATCGACCCTTCGTCTTCATCTGCGACCTCTTTCATTCCTTTTACTGTACCTCCGTCCATATTCTCTTTCTTCGTTCTGACTGTCCACCCTCTCTAACAATGCTTTGAGGTTTTCCTCCCGTTACACCTGTCAAACCATCATACTGTCAATTTCCCTTTCAGGTATACCTAGTGATGGAACTTTTGGTAAACGAAGAGTTTGTAAAATTATCCTGAGAGAGAGAGAGAGAGAGAGAGAGAGAGAGAGAGAGAGAGAGAGAGAGAGAGAGAGAGCATGCTAAAATTTCTGTTTTCACGGCTCGAGTTCAGGAGTAATATATATATATATATAATATATATATATATATATATATATATATATGCATATTTAAAATGTTCTCTGTACATTTCGTGAAAGCCATTTTTTTGTTCTTTTTTTTTCCTTTTTTTTTGCGTTCACTGGTACGCCGTGTGAGCTGCTTCCCATGTGGGACGAGTAGTTTTATAGGTACATCAGATGTTTGATATTTACTATATATATATATATATATATATATATATATATATATATATATATACATATATATATAAATTTTTTATATATATTTGTATGTGTATTTATATGTATGTTTGCCCTATCTACAGGCACCACACACACAATATATATATGTATCTATATATATATATAATATATATATATATATATATATATATATATATATATATATATATATATATATATATATATATGTGTGTGTGTGTGTGTGTGTGTGTGTATGTGTACGTAAATAGCCACATGAAGGGTGAAGAATCAAAGACCAGGTACCAAGCGCTTTCGTGTATTGCGTACACTTCTTCGGGGTACAAAGTAAAATAAATAAATAGAATCATAAACAAGAAAATTTCACAGAACAAAGATCAAAACCATCAACAAGCAAATTATCATTACAAATTGTCACTACCAAACAAGTAAGAATACTTTAAAAGTGCTTAAGAACTGAAACTGCAGTTAGTATAACAGGCTGTTGCTAAAAGGTGACATTGTATTTCCCTACAATTTTATAAACAAGGTATCTATCTAATTTAAAAAGACCTGAACTCATATTCATAAGTTGATCGTTAAAATGCTTAATAAATGCAGATTCAATTATGTTTCTTTTTACAATATGGTTACAAAATATTACTTCAGATGCATTTTTCCAGTCTATACTATGGTTAAAATCATTCATGTGTACAAATAAAGCACTCGTCGATTGACCTGTTCTAACTGCGTAACGGTGTTGTTTTAGACGGTAATCTAGTTCTTTACCAGTTTGACCAAGGTATTTGCAATTACAGCCAGCACAAGGAATCGTGTAAATACAGCCAATAGTTTGTTTTGGGGAATTACGCACAATGATATTTTGATGTGTTCCTGAATTTCTGAATAAAAGAAAGATTTACATTATATGGCAGTGTAAAGATATTTTCTCTCACAAAAGGCTCCCTATTGTTAGTGGAATAAAAAATATTTTTTATTCCACTAACAATAGGGAGCCTTTTGTGAGAGAAAATATCTTTACACTGCCATATAATGTAAATCTTTCTTTTATTCAGAAATTCAGGAACACATCAAAATATCATTGTGCGTAATTCCCCAAAACAAACTATTGGCTGTATTTACACGATTCCTTGTGCTGGCTGTAATTGCAAATACCTTGGTCAAACTGGTAAAGAACTAGATTACCGTCTAAAACAACACCGTTACGCAGTTAGAACAGGTCAATCGACGAGTGCTTTATTTGTACACATGAATGATTTTAACCATAGTATAGACTGGAAAAATGCATCTGAAGTAATATTTTGTAACCATATTGTAAAAAGAAACATAATTGAATCTGCATTTATTAAGCATTTTAACGATCAACTTATGAATATGAGTTCAGGTCTTTTTAAATTAGATAGTTACCTTGTTTATAAAATTGTAGGGAAATACAATGTCACCTTTTAGCAACAGCCTGTTATACTAACTGCAGTTTCAGTTCTTAAGCACTTTTAAAGTATTCTTACTTGTTTGGTAGTGACAATTTGTAATGATAATTTGCTTGTTAATGGCTTTGATCTTTGTTCTGTGAAATTTTCTTGTTTATGTTTCTATTTATTTATTTTACTTTGTACCCCGAAAAAGTGTACGCAATACACGAAAGCGCTTGGTACCTGGTCTTTGATCTTCACCTTTCATGTGCCTATTTACGTACATATTTGTCACGTGCGGTTTGGTGACTTATTGCTGATATATATATGTGTGTGTGTGTATAATATTTATCTCTGGAATAAAAACCTATAATTTCTGTTCTACATATGGTCCTAGAATAACCGAAAAAGAGATGTCTTAAAAAAAAAGTCACCACAGAAAAAAAAAAAAAACATCTATAACCCCTCTTCTTAAAATGGCTTTAAAATTGGCATTAAACAGAATTCTAAAGACTTAAAAAACTCATAGAAATGATTAAGAAATTCTAAAATAACCCAAAGTTAATAATGTTGTACCTTCCATAAAATTAATAATCTTGTACCGTCCATAAAATTCACAATAGAATATGAAGAAAATCATTGTATCCCATTTCAAGATATTTTAGTTATCAGAAAGAATGCTAATATTTGTTTTAAATTATATCAGAAACCATCAAATAATTTGACATATATTCATTTTTATTCAAACTTATCACAGAAGACCAAACAGCCGTAACCTCTCTTCTGCAGATGGTCAAGGTATAATACCCAAGAGACGGCATTCTTAAAATAAATAAATAAATAAATAAAAGGTCAAAGCTTCTTTCGTGTTCTTGCACTGCCCAAGAGGACGTTTAGACTTCCTAACGGAGCTCAGTGGCATGCAAGCCGCTGTGCCATGAATGCAAGCAACTTCCGGTCACGCGAAAATGCTCTAGGCGGTTTTTTTTTTTTTTTTTTGGTGTGTTTGTGTGTGTGTGTGTTTGGCGGGGGGGGGGGGGGTGGATGGGGAGGGTGTTTTGGGTCAATGTTTGCGTCAAGATTTTTAATCTTTAAATTTGTAAGATATGTATCTGTAAGTAGGTTCTCAATCTATGTATGTATATATATCTATATATATATATATATATATATATATATCTATATATATGTGTGTGTGTGTGTGGTGTGTGTGTGTGTATGTATATATTCAAATGGTATTCATTTATTTATATTAATGTTTTTATATAATTATATATGTGGATATGCATATATATAAAGAAATAAATATATGACGAGATATAGTACTATACATTTACATATTTTATATATGTATACACACACACATATATATATATATGTATATACATATATTATATATATATGTATATATACATACACATATACACACAGTCAGTCACCACATCTGGTACTCACCCGCAAAGCCCATTACACCACACCACTCAGACAACACCCCATCCACTCCAGAATTAACAACGCAAAACCAATCTAAAACAGAATCTATTCAAACTAACATCAGAAAAATCACGCCAATTCTCCATCTACTGACATACTCTCCCATTTCTCCTCCGCAGGTATGTGTGTTCGTGCTTGTGTGGAGGATTTGCATAAGGAGAGACGAAAGGTCCGCGGGAGACGAGTCCAATATCGATGCCCTAGGACCTGTGAGGATGAGGATATCGAATCTTGAATCCTTCGGGGGGTGGGGGTGACGTTTGAGGACAGAAGGAGGAGAGGCATCAGGTGAAGATTTGTAGGTTGTTTAAATCCTCAGGGTATTGATAATGGCGGCGATAGATGCAGACGCATTGGGTTTGGATTTTCCGAACGGGTTATCGCTTTGCATTGGCGAGCTTTGAATGCGTATCTCTCTCTCTCTCTCTCTCTCTCTCTCTCTCTCTCTCTCTCTCTCTCTCTCTCTCTCTCTCTCTCTCTCTCTCTCTCCCCAATACAGTAGATGTGGTGATGTACAAAACTTTTACTAAGGGAGTTTTCATGTAGATTATATTTATATGCAGAAACCTGTTGGTAAAAGTTGTTTTGCATAAACTGATAGAGAGGCGAACGAAGTGATTTATGTTGTATGTATGTATATATATATATATATATATATATATATATATATATATATATATATACATACATACATATATATACATATACAAATAGTACATATATATATATATATAGATTTATATATATATATATATATATATATATATATATATATATATATTATTGTCAGTATAAAGTTCCACACAGATTAATAAATTCACGCCAGTACTCAAATTAGTACGTTGAATTGCCTCCACAGCAGTGACGAGTGTGGCATTAGACCCACACTGTTTCATAATTATTTTCCGGATAATACACCTGTTGAATGGCCGCAACATCGCCCCATCAAAAGGACTTATGAATGTCAGATTTGGAATTAAATTGTTGTTGTGTCTGTGGGTAATGTAAATTTTGTGAGGTGAAGGTGGGAGCTTTTATATATTTATGTATTTTTTATGTATATATATATGATGTGTGTATAAGTGTGTGTGTGTTTGTGTTGTGTATATATATTATATATTATTTTATATATATTTAATATATATAGATATATATATATATATATATATACATATACTATACTACGTATATATATATATATATATATATATAGATATATATATATATATATATAGTGTCATGAATTCACAGAGAGGAGAGAAGAGGAGAGAGAGAGAGTTATATTTCAGCCATACGAAGAAGACAAGAAATAAGGAATCTAATTTTTGTTTTTTTGTTTAAAAAAATTCAAAACAAACTAAAAAAAAAAATTCGCTAAAAATTTATGTTTGGGAAGATGGGTTCATGAAAGTGTCTAGCATTTGGCCACCCCTGCGGGGGATGGGGAGGAGATTTGGGGGTTATGGGGCTAGGATGGGAGAGGGAAAATGGGGGAATGGGGAAGGGGGAGGTGGTGCTATGAAGAAGGCTCAAACACAGGACACAGCTCCTCTCCCTTTATAGGAAATATCATCGATGGCCTAATGCGAGTTTTTTAGACGCATCGAAAATCGTTGGTGTCCCCGGTCTGTCATTCCAATTCTGCCCGGTATGAACATTCCACTCGTATTCTTTCAACTTTTTTTTTCGTTATTTATGTTTTTACCTCCTCTTATAAAGTCATTGTAGTTTTTTTTATTATAAAAATGGGACGCAGAAACGTCAGTTATAAAAAAAAAAAAAAAAAAAAAAACACTATAGATATATATAATATATATATATAATATATATATATATAGATATTATATATAGTAGTTTTTTTTTCTTTTTTTCCACTCGTATTTTTTCACTTTTTTCGTTATTATGTTTTTATTTCCTCCTCTTTATAAAAACCATTATAGGTTTTTTTAATATAAAAATGGGACACAGAAATGTCTGTTAGTGTTTTTCTTTATTGTTTTTTCTTTTTCCACTTGTATTTTTTTTCACTTTTCTCGTTATTTATGTTTTTATTCCTTTGTAGGTTGTTTTTAATAGAAATGGGACGCAGAAACGTCTGTTAGTTATTGTATTTTTTATTGTTTTTCTTTTCTACTCGTATTTTTCACTTTTTCAGTTATTTACTTTTTTATTCCTCCTCTTATAAAGCAATTGTAGTTGTTTTTATATAATAATAGGACGCAGAAACGTCTGTTAATAGCGTTTTTTTATTGTTTTTCTTTTCCACTCGTATTCTTTCACTTTTTTTTCTGTTATTTATGCTTCTATTCCTCCTCTTATAAAGCCATTGTAGGCTGTTTTTAATAGAAATGGGAAGCAGAAACGTCTGTTAGTGTATTTTTATTGTTCTTCTTTCATCTCATTTAAAGCCTAGTACGTTTTTTTTCATCTATGTTTTTATTTCCTATAAAGCCGTTGTAGATATATATATATATATATATATATATATATATATATATATATATATATACTATATATATATAAATGTGATGCAGAAACGTGGGTTAGTGCATTTTTATACTGTTTTTCTTTATTTTCATCTAATACAAAGCCGTTGTGAATTTTTGTTTTTATTCCTCCTCTTATAAAACCATTGTAGGTTTTTTATTATAATAAGGAGGACGCAGAAAAGAAAAGACTGTTTCGTGTAGTTTTATTGTTTTTTCTTTCATCTCATATAAAGCCATAGTACGTTTTTTTCTTTTTTTTTTTTTTCGCTGTGCCTCGCATTTTCCTTCATTTTTATATAAAGCCATTCTAAGGGTTCCTTCTCTCCTTTCTTTTTTATTTTTTTATTTTTACAAATCGAATGCAGAAACGTCTGTCTGTCTGTCTGTGCCTCGCATTTTTTTTATGTGTTTTCCATTCTCTTAAAAACCCATTGTAAGTTTTTTGACCTTTCCTAGATAGTGACGACAGTAACCCCCCTAACGATTTTCGGGTGTCGTCGTCAAGGACTAATTTATTTTCTTGGGGTTCAATTATCTTTAGGATATTTACAGTCTTTTTTGTTTATTGTTTTTTTTTTTGTGTTTTTTTTTGTTTTTTTTTTTTTTTTTTTTTTTTTTACGCCTCATCCCCCCCCAATAGGCTTGTACTGGACGCGCCTCGAAAGTAGTTTGAGTGGCGATGGTGGGGGAGTGGGAGGGGAAGTCACTATTTAGGAATGATCCCCCTCTCCCCTCTTTACAAATTTAATGCAGAAACGTCTCCCTGTCTGTCTGTCTGTCTGTCTCTGTCCTCTACATTCGAGAAGTGACGTCACTCGAAAATGGGTCTTGTTGTTTATTGAGTTTCGTTTTGAATTAAAAAAAAAATTTTATTATGAAAGGGTTGAAAATCCTTTTTTTTTTTTTCTTTTTTTTGTTTTTTTTTTTTTTTTTTTTTTTTTTTTTTTTTTTTTTTATTTTTTTTAATACGAAAAATTTCTGACCTTCTCTGACACATGACATCGACATGATTAAGGCTGCCGAAAGTCATTGTCAGAGGAATTTTTTTTATTTTTTTTTTTTTTTTTTTTTCTTGATTGAATTTTCATTTTAAAAATTCCCTTGTGGGTTTGTGTAGGGAAAAAGGGGGGAAAAGAAAAAATAATCACCTTATGTACGGTGTAGCACAGTGTGTATTTCCTGTGTGCAAAAAGGGAGAAATATACCTTACTGAAAGAGTAGCTTCAGGGTGTATTTCCTGTGTAAAAAAAGGAGAAATATACCTTACTGAAAGAGTAGCTTCAGGGTGTATTTCCTGTGTAAAAAAGGAGAGGGATACCTTACTGAAAGTGGAGTTAGCTTTAGGGTTTGTATGTCCTGGTGTTATTGTAAAAAAAAAAAAAAGGAGAAAATATACCTTACTGAAATAGTAGCTTCCCCCCAGTGTATTTTTCCTGTGTGGAAAAAGGGAGAAATACACCTTTTACCTTGACAAATAAGTTAGGCTTTCCCCCCTTTTCAAAAAAAAGGGAAGTGATTTCCCCTGTTTGTTGGTGGAAAGGGAAAAAAGGGAGTAACCTTACTGGGAAAAAAAAGTAGCTTCAAGTGTATTTTCCTGTGTTAAAAAAAAAGGGAAAAATATACCTTACTGAAAGAGTAGCTTCAGGGTGTATTTCCTGTGCAGTGTAATTTACGGTTTATCTTAAGGGTGTTGTTTTTTCTTGTGTACGAAATAGGAAAATACACCTTATGTACATTATAGCTCAAGGGTATATTTCTTTGTGGAAAAAGGGGGGAAATACACCTGATGTACACTTTAACAAGGATGTTTGTCTGTGTACAAAAGCGGTAAATACCCGCTATGTGCAGTGTAGCTGACAAAATTTTTTCTTATGTACGAAAGGTGAAAATACACCTTATATACTTACAGTGTAGCTTAGTGTTTTCTCTGTGAATTGCAACGAGAAAATTTTCTTTAATCCAGAAAATCAATTAATTGTATTTTATTTTTCACTGAATGAATTATGCTTTGGAAACTTTGAAGAGAAGATGGGCAATGGGGGATATTTAACCACTTGAATTTATCTGCAACATATTTCTTTGATGTCGTTTTCTAACCAGTTAAGCAAGAGTTTGCAAAGATGTCGTTGCCGTTTCACGATGTATCATGTATCATTATTAAGGCAGCTAATGTCTCTGTATACATATATATACCATTTTCGAAATAAAGGACCATATTCCACCTTCCAGGACGAAGAATGAGTGAATCTGTCGAAAAAGTATCAGAGAAAGCTCGCGTCTCAAATTTTAGAATTCTATATCGGTTCCGACGAGGCGGTCTTATAGATTATTACCTACGAACGATTGACAACAGTAGCGCCTCAGTGGCGTGATCGGTATGGTCTTGGCGTGCCACCTCGGTGGCCGCGAGTTCGATTCTCGGGCGTTCCATTGAGGAGCGAGGTATGTGTATTACTGGTGACAGAAGTTGACTCTCGACGTGGTTCGGAAGTCACTTAAAGCCGTTGGTCCCGTTGCTGAATAATCACTGCGTTCCATACAAACCAAAACCAAAAAGATTGACAACAGCTCTTCTACTGAATTATGAAAATGATGCCCTGCATCATCACAACAGTCGCCTTAGCCTCACTACATAAAACCGATCCTTTTGAAGCTTCTGCGTCTTCGCATTCGCAGGCGAGCGAGTTATTGAACGCGGCCTGTTGAGAGATTAATATCACGCGGACCGTGGAACGACGGGAATATTTCACCTGAGTATTAGACCGTAATCCAGTTAATGAATACAGTTCCGTGAAAGGACTCTGCGTTCCTAAGTTAAAAAATGGTAACAATTAAAAACGTTTAAGCCTCTTAGCACTCTGTGTATCGTCGGGATAGAAATGCTTAGTTTTGCAAAGAAACACAGGCGTTTTCAGACAGTAAGAGAAAGTTGTGTATGAGCAGAAGTTTGAATTAAACTGAATGATTTGGTAGTTACTAACTTAATTTCATTCAAAGTTTTTTATTTTTTTAGACACCAATAACATTATTATTATTATTTTTTTTTCTTTCTTTCTTTCTTTTTTCCTCTATCACAGTCCTCCAATTCGACTGGGTGGTATTTATAGTGAGGGGTTCCGGGTTGCATCCTGCCTCCTTAGGAGTCCATCACTTTTCTTACTATGTGTGCCGTTTCTAGGATCACACTCTTCTGCATGAGCCCTGGAGCTACTTCAGCCTCTAGTTTTTCTAGATTCCTTTTCAAGGATCTTGGGATCGTGCCTAGTGCTCCTAAGATTATGGGTACGATTTCCACTGGCATATCCCATATCCTTCTTATTTCTATTTTCAGATCTTGATACTTATCCATTTTTTCCCTCTCTTTCTCTTCAACTCTGGTGTCCCATGGTATTGCGACATCAATGAGTGATACTTTCTTCTTGACTTTGTCAATCAACGTCACGTCTGGTCTGTTTGCACGTATCACCCTATCCGTTTCTGATACCAATAGTTCCCAGAGGATCTTTGCCTGATCGTTTTATATCACTCCCTCAGGTTGGTGCTCGTACCACTTATTACTGCAAGGTAGCTGGTGTTTCTTGCACAGGCTCCAGTGGAGGGCTTTTGCCACTGAATCATGCCTCTTTTGTACTGGTTCTGCGCAAGTGCCGGGCATTCGCTTGCTATGTGGTTTATGGTTTCATTTTTCGTATTGCACTTCCTACATATGGGAGAGATGTTATTTCCGTCTATCGTTCTTTGAACATATCTGGTTCTTAGGGCCTGATCTTGTGCCCTGTTTATCATTCCTTCAGTTTCCTTCTTTAGCTCTCCCCTCTGTAGCCATTGCCATGTGTCATCGCTGGCTAGTTCTTTAGTGTGTCTCATGTATTGTCCGTGCATTGGTTTGTTGTGCCAGTCCTCTGTTCTGTCTGTCATTCTCCTGTCTCTGTATATTTATGGGTCTTCGTCTACTTTTATTATTCCTTCTTCCCATGCACTCTTTAGCCACTCGTCTTCACTGGTTTTCAGATATTGCCCCAGTGCTCTGTTTTCGATGTTGACGCAGTCCTCTATACTTAGTAGTCCTCTCCCTCCTTCCTTTCGTGTTATGTATAGTCTGTCCGTATTTGCTCTTGGGTGTAGTGCTTTGTGTATTGTCATATGATTCCTGGTTTTCTGATCTATGCTGCGGAGTTCTGCCTTCGTCCACTTCCACTATTCCTGCGCTGTATCTGATTACTGGCTACTGCCCACGTGTGTTTATGGCTCTTTTAGCATATTTCCGGCCGTTGAGTTTTGACCTGAGTATCGCCTTGAGTCTCTGCATATATTCTTTCCTGATCGTGTCCTTCATCTCTTGGTGTTTTATATCCCCTCCTTCCATTATTCTCAGGTATTTGTATCCTGTCTCATCTATGTGTTTGATGTTGCTCCATTGGTAGCTTTATCCCTTCAGTTCTTCGTTACTTTGCCTTTTTGTATGTTGACTAAGGCGCATTTTTCTATTCCAAACTCCATCCTGATGTCCCCAGATACAATCCTTACAGTCTGGATTAGGGTATCTATTTCCTTGATGCTCTTACCATACAGCTTGATGTCGTCCATGAACATCAGATGGTTGATTCTGTTGCCTCTTTTTTTGAGTTGGTACCCGGCATCCATCTTCTGTAGTACTTTTGTCATGGGAATCATGGCCCGGTCCAGGCAAGTCTTATTATCGAGAAAAAATTCCCCTTCGGCTAAGCATATATGAAAATATATTAATTCCGAGGTAGAGCGAATTAGATATTAAAGGACATTGCAGCTCGATATATGTATATGAATCACGGAAATATGACATGACTTATATATATATATATATATATATACATATATATATATATCATATATATATATGCTATATACATACATATATATATCATATATATCTATCTATCTATATATATATAGTATATATATATAATATATATATATTATATATATATAGAATAATTATCACATCGAACCGTGATCCATTTATATATCAATTCAAGCTACAAATGTCCTTTAATATCTAAATTCACTTTACCTCCCAAATGATATATTTTCATATATGTACCGAAGGGGAATTTTTTAATTGATAATAATTTCGTCCCCCCATGGGATCGAACCATCGTCCAAGTGGACGGGGACGGAAATCAGGACAGTCAGTGACGCTATCCAATTAGCTGATTGGATAGCGTCACTGACTGTCCTGATTTCCGTCCCCGTCACTTGGACATCGAACCATCGTCCAAGGGAGGTCGGGGACGAAATCAGGACAGTCAGTGACGCTATCCAATTAGCTGATTGGATAGCGTCACTGACTGTCCTGATTTCGTCCCCGTCCACTTGGACGATGGTTCGATCCCATGGGGGGACGAATTATTATCAATTAAAAATTCCCCTTCGGTACATATATGAAAATATATCATTTGGGGGAGGTAAAGTGGAATTTAGATATTAAAGGACATTTGTAGCTTGAATTGATATATATATATATATATATATATATATATATATATATATATATATATATATATAGATATAGATGTATATACATATGTATGTGTGTGCATATATAGAAAACATGCATAAACGCACACACATTATATTTATGTTTACATGTTATGTATATACATGTGTGTACAAATATATAAATGTAATATGTATATGCATATAAATATGAATATTCATATATATAAATTTGTATATATGCATATTTACAATATAAGTATATATATATATATATATATATATATATATATATATATATATATGCTATGTACGTGTACATATATATATAATCCACTTACATACATGGATAGGCTACATGCGCATGCATATAATACACACACACACACACACACACATACCCACCAATTAAACAAGAATATTAACATGATAAACTACTCTGTAGATCAACATTGTACCCCTCATTCCCCTTTACGAAGGGAAATAACAGTCACTCGAACATAGAGCTTTGCATTCGTTATTGGAACTCGAATGCTTCAATGGGATTTATCCGATATACCTAAGGACTCGTTATAGTATATATATTTATACCTGGTTGGTTCCTGAGAGAGAGAGAGAGAGAGAGAGAGAGAGAGAGAGAGAGAGAGATGATTGGTTGTATGAGAAGTCTGTGTATTCTGTGTAGCCTGTATTATTTTTAATCGGGTTTCCAGGTACGTGGGATAAGATCGTGGTGCGTGGTGGTGGTATTACAGGTAGGATATCTTATAGAGCGTAAAGATTTAAATCAACAACAACAACAACAACAATAATAATAATAATAATAAAAATAATAATAATAATAATAATAATAAATTCGGAGCGGATCTGAACTTCTTAATCCTTGCCTGGGTGACATTAGGGTAGACATACCACAGTCACCCACCCCCTGCAAACCGGTTTGTCCGCCCAAGGTTTGGCTGCTTAGGTAAGGGACCTGGAGGGTAAGGGGAGATAAACCCTCCTCCTGCAAACATGTTTGTCCGTCCCGGGTGTGGCTGGTTAGGTAAGGGTAACTGGAGGGTAGGGGAAGACATCTACCTTCTTGCAAACATGTTTGTCCGTCCCGGATGGGGCTTGGATAGGTAGGGGAGACATCATGATGGAGAATCTGAAGCAATGACTAATGAGATCTCAGGTTGAACTATAGTATACTTATCCACTCAGCCACAGAGTGAACGCTTGGCACTTTTAAATGCTAAATCAAATTAACGTTTTAAAACGCCCAATATCTAAACGGACAATTCCATTGTCCCTTGACGTTTTACCTTTACCCCCCCCCCCCCCCGTCCGTACGTCCCTCATTTAAGGAACCAATCCCCCCTCCCCCCTTACCCCCCTCATTTAACCTCACGCTTCAAGTATTTATGATGATTGCGTCATATACAAGGAATATATGCGCGTGTCTGGCCGAAGGCCGCTACACTTTCAATACGTCAGTGGCTGAAGGACGAGGAACGTCCACCCCCCCCCCCCCACCCCCCCACCCCCCACCCACCCCCAACCGGCAACCAAAATCAACGCTCTTTGATGTCGCCGATTACGACGATGATGGTGATGATGGTGGCTGGGAGAGAGAGAGAGAAAGAGAAAGAGAGAGAGAATCTATGGCAAAGAGAATTAGTAATTAGAGAGAGATATTTTGAATATTGAGAGAGAGAGAGAGAGAGAGAGGAGAGAGAGAGAGAGAGAGAATCTATGGCAAAGAGACGTACTTTAAGAGAGAGAGAGATATTTTGAATGTTTACAGAGAGAGAGAGAGAGAGAGAGAGAGAGAGAGATGTATGAGGAGATGTACTCTGAATGTATAAAGAAAGAGAGAGAGAGAGAAACAATGTATGGGGAGAGATGCACTTTGAATATGAGCTCAGAAGGAGAGAGAGAGAGAGAGAGAGAGAGAGAGAGAGAGAGAGCATTAGCAGAGATGCAATTCACTGAAGAGAAGACAATTACCATATATGTTTACCCATAATGCAACGAAAATGAGAAACAGAAATGACGAGAGAGGAAGAGGAAGAGCAGATAATAAACGGCAGTAATTACCTTCCACAACTTTAGCAAAGCATCCGGAAGGAGATATTAACGAGTGCCTTCATTTTCCCTGGAATTGCTCTTTGTTTTCCCTGGAAATGCTCTTTGTTTTGCGAAGAAATGTTCTTCGTTTTCTCTAGATATGCTCTTCGTTTCCCTTGAAAATTCTCTTCATTTTCCCTGGAAATGCTCTTCATTTTCCCTTAAAGCGCTGTTCATTTTCCCCGGAAATACTCTTAATTTTCCCTGGAAGTGCTGTTCGTTTTCCCTGGAAATGCTCTTCATTCCCCTTGGAAGTGCTGTTTGTTTTCCCTGGAAATGCTCTTCATTTTCCCTGGAAGTGCTGTTTGTTTTCCCTGGAAATGCTCTTCATTTTCCCTGGAAGTGCTGTTTGTTTTCCCTGGAAATGATCTTCATTTTCCCTGGAAGTACTCTTCGTTTCCCCAGGAAAGGCTTTTCATTTTCCCTGGAAGTGCTGTTTATTTTCACTGGAAATGCTCTTCATTTTCCCTGGAAATGCTCTTCATTTTCAATGGAAATGCTCTTCATTTTCCCTGGACGTGCTGTTTGTTTTCCCTGAAATGCTTTTCATTTTCCCTCGCTTTCGGTGAGAGGAAATGAATGTGAAAATAGAAATGACTTATCAGATCGTTAATTAATTGATAATTTTATTTACATTTAGATACTTATTTTTTTATCATACAAGCTTGATGGTGCGCGCTACGCTGAACTGGAACCCGGCCCTGCCTGTCATGTCTCCCCTACCTTCCCAATCCCCTACCTACTCAGCCGCCACCCGGGGCGGACAAACAAGAAAAATCCACGTGGATTTTATTATTATAAATAAATAAATAAACAAATGTGATGCTGGAAAAAGCGATACATGAAAACAATGGAAGGTGATAAATTAAATGGAGGCTAAACATTTATGATTTTATTGATGAACTTGTTATATCGTCAATGAATAAAATATTTTCGTTTATTCGCCAATAAATTTATTCCCTAGTTTAAAAATATTCATAGATTAACAGATCGCTATAATCAATTTATAATCATAGCTTTTTAATTTATTTATAGATTTATTATCATAAATTCATGAAAATGCTTTTATTTATTCATTCATATATTTATTTCCAACTCAATAAATAAATAACAAATGAAAAAGTAAAAAAGGATGTTTCTATTTATTCAATATGTCTGTTTACAATAAAAATAATGTTGAAAATGCGCCGAACTATCGAGTTTTCTGTACGAGCCGCGGCTCATGAAACTTTCAGCCGCGGCCCGGTGGTGGGCCTGTAATAAAACGTTGCCAGACGCAAAATCTTGGATAAGTTTAACCTTTAATAAAATAAAACTACTGAGGCTAGAGAGTTGCAATTTGGTATGTTTGCTGATTGGAGGGTGGATGATCAACGTACCAATTTGCAGCCCTCTAGCCTCAGTAGTCTTTAAGATCTGACATAAAACTAAAAATGATTAAATAGAAGGCTACAAACAGCCGACAAATTAAAAAAACAACAACAAAAAAACGCCACTTTTACAGAGCGCATTCTTTCCTCCCCAAATTTTGCATCAAGGACCCGCGAATACCCCTCATATTAATTTTTTCTTCGGCTTCCTTTGATGTTTCGTCCCTACGCGGGCACCCCGCTTTGCCCTAGAGGGCTACCTAGCCCCTGCCTACTTTTCGGCGGTTTTTTTTTTTTTTTTTTTTTTTTTTTTTTTTTTCTGAGGGGGCGGGGCGGGGATAGGGGCGCGCTCTCTTTCGAAGTGGTTGGGTTTTCTGTCTATGGGAATATCGAAGTTGTCTACATTTTTTTTTATGTAACTGTGTATATCTAATTTTATATATATATATATATATATATATACTATATATATATATATATATATATATATATTACTCTCGTTCGTATTCTGTACGACATTATTGCGTCATGCCACCTCATTCATATACTAAAAAAAGTAAAAATAGAAATTATCCCGAATACCATTTAACAGTCGTAATTAAAACATGCATTAAAAATTCATCAGCACAGTCAACTATCTATTATTTCCAATGCAATTTCCGCATTCGGAAATTTGTCTGCTACTGGGATATTATTCATAGTTATGACAACACCTAAAATTTCATACTATTTTTTATAACATTTTATAACCGTCGTTTCAAGAGTTTAAATGAGTAGATGAGGAAATGGGATAAAACTTCTCTGATTTTCTCTACTACTGGGATATTATTCATAGTTAGGACAAAACTTCAAATTTTATAACATTTTATAACATTTTATAACCCTGGGTTCTAAGAGAGTTTAAATGAGTAGCTGAGAAAATGTGATAAAACTTCACTGAATTTTTCTGCCGTCTGATATGTTCGTAGTTATGACAACACCTAGAATTTTATAACATTTTATAACATTTCATAACCCCGTGTTTCTAAAGAGTTCTCACCATATGACATTTGGCGCGAGTATTTTCGCTGCGAAGCCGCTTGTACTAATAACGAAACGTTGTGGCAGGTGAAAGCACAGGACAATATAGTAGATCTCTCTCTCTCTCTCTCTCTCTCTCTCTCTCTCTCTCTCTCCTCTCTCTCTCTCTGAACATTCAGGTTGAATCTCTCTCTCTCTCTCTCTCTCTTCTCTATCTCTCTCTCTCTCTCTTAAACAATTCAGGTGCATCTCTTTCTCTCACTAAACATTCTAAGTACATTCTCTCTCTCTCTCTCTCTCTCTCTCTCTCTCTCTCTCTCTCTCTCTCAACATTCCAAGTACCTCTCTCTCTTGCTAAACATTCTAAGTATCTCTCTCTCTCTCTCTCTCTCTCTCTCTCTCTCTCTCTCTCTCTTACTAAACATTCAAAGTGCATCTCTCTCTTTTTCTCAGTAAACATTCTAAGTACATATCTCTCTCTCTCTCTCCCCCCCTCTCTCTCTCTGTGACGCACCCTGGACGCGAACACGCCCTTCGGAAGGACAGCTGACTGACTGACGACGACCCAGGACCCTCTTCTGACATTGTCCCCGGGCATGGCGTAGCTTCCGGCAGCCCAGATATCATTAACCTTTTCTCCCTCGAGGATCTGACCCCTGTCCCCTTCACCTGAGGACCCAAGTTATTACATTTATGACCCCTATTCGGGGCCTGTTCTGACCCCTTCACCCCTCGGAGGCCAAGGGCTCAAATTTCATTAAATTTCGCGAGCCCCCTTCCCTATGAAAAGGGGTTCTCGGATAAATGAGAGAGAAAGAGAGAGAGAGAGAGATGCGGGTGACCTTATATTAAGTTAGATTAAACCGACAGCATTCCTGCATTGTGGCCCGTTCTTTACAAGTTTTTTTTTTTTTTATTTTTTTTTTTTTTTTTTTTTTTTTCTTTTTTCTTTCGGACACTTCTCAGAAAGGTCTGTTTACCTGAGTGAGGTGTTTATGTCTTCTTGTTTTCCTTTGGGCATGTCTTTCTGTCAGTCAGTCTGTTTGTCTGTCTTTTTGGACGACCTGTTACGCAGTTTCCGACTGACTTTGAGTAAGGCCGTATATTTACCTAATAACTCCTCCTTGTCAGTCAGTCTGTTTGCCTGTCTTTTTGGACGACCTTTTACGCAATTTCCGATTGACCTTGAGTAAGGTCGTATGTTTACCTAATAACTCGTCCACGTTGACCTTACTCTTTTTTCCTTACCACTGCAACTTACTTATGTCTTTCGTTTGGTTTCGTCCCTGTCTGTATGTTTGTCTGTTTGGACGACCTTCGAATGAGATTTTCGACTGACTTTGACTCAGGTTCACGCTCATATTCACCCCCCAAAACTGACCCAGTATATCCAACTCCCCCCATTAAACCTTGGTCTCTTCTTTATGCACAATTCTATGCATAACCTAGGTGTGCATTTCAAGACTAATTTGCATTCCGGATGGCTTTACACTGAGTTAAATGATATTTCCACGGAAGAAAAATATTTGTTTAAAGGTCGTTGACCTTATTTTTCAATATTTCCATGCTCGGGACATAAATAATAGATATGCAATATCATGGCCTTTAATGCAAATGAGTCGTTGTTTGGTGTTGCATAAATTATATGTGACGTTGAAATGTGTGAAAAATTATTTTCTTATATGTGGCTCTTTCATGATACCTTGGGATGAGGTTGCTGAACCCACGCTCTGTTTAACGCCACAGTGGTCTCTGACTACCTGGTACATGACATGACCAGGAGTGTAGGTACTCTTATTATTATTTTTATATTATTATTATTATTATTATTATTAGACAATCACTCTTCGTTATTAAGATGCAAATGAACTATATTCTATTCTCGCCGAAAGCAAACAATGTTTTGTTATAAAGTCGTAAACAAACAAACAATCCCGTGAGAGAGAGAGAGAGAGAGAGAGAGAGAGAGAGAGAGAGAGAGAGAGAGAGAGAGAGAGAGAGAGATTAAACTCTTTTATTTAGCTCTTTAGTGTTCTTGGTTTAGCCATTATATGCAAGCCCTGGATTTCGCCGGAACTCTCTCTCTCTCTCTCTCTCTCTCTCTCTCTCTCTCTCTCTCTCTCTCTCTCTTATGTTTGCATTAAATGCAAACCCTGAATTTCAGTAAAAGTTTCCACGGCCGACAAGAAACGTTCTCTCTCTCTCTCTCTCTCTCTCTCTCTCTCTCTCTCTCTCTCTCTCTCTCTCTCTCTCTCCTCGTTTTATTTTTTGGAAAATAAACTTCGATCGGAAAGAGCCTCCATTAATTATGCGTGACGTATAGTTACTAGTTGCAGGTGCAGCGGTTTCCACGTTGCCGGAAAAATAAAAATAAAAAAACAAGAAAAGAGAAATAAGAAAAGAAAAACAGGAATAAATAAAAAAAAAAAGTTCAGTGAACGTGTGAGAATGGGGGGGGAGTTAGTCGGAAGGCGAGAATGTGAGCAAGAACGTTGGATGTAAGGTAAGAACGTGGGAAAATAAAAAGCGTTTTAAAAATTGTGAACGAGAACGTTTGAAGTAAAGAAAGAATGCGGACAAAAATGTAACCAGAATGTGGAGAAGATCCTTTGAACTCAGGGTGAGACATAGGGTGAGGAATGTGTGGACAAGAACGTTTGACGTACGGGTTACGGTAAGCAATGTGGACAAGAACGGTGACGGTAAGGTAAAGAATGGGTGAACCTGGAACGAACGACTATTGGTAAGAATGTGAACGAGAAAGCCTGACGTAAGATGGACTAATAGTATACTATTGTTAATTTGAATATTAAGGTAATAAATATATACAAAACCGCGAAACAGAAGATAAGCAAGCATATATATATAATTATATATATATATATATATATATATATAATATATATTATATAATCATATATATATATATTATATATATATATATATATACTATATATTATATATATATATATATATATATATAATATAGATATATATATATATATATATATACACACAGTATATATACAAAACGCGAACAGAAGATAAGCAAGCATATAACATATATACTGATTGTGTATAACTGAATCACGAAAGTTAGGAACGTGATAAAATCCATAAATAAAGAATATATCTTTATTTACTAATGATATATATAAATATATATGATATATATATATATATATATATATATATATATGACTAGGTATTTTTCTTGTAACAACAGAATTCCATCTATAAAAGGAGAAGAGGACAGCAGTCTTGAAATTAATATACTCGCTTTTTACATTTTGGTGATGCTCCTTTTATAGATATATATTATATATACTATATAAATATATATATATATATATATATATATATAATACAGATAGATAGATAGATAGATAGATAGATAGATAGATAGATAGATAGATAGATAGATAGATAGGTTAGATATTTGTACATACATTCATACATATACATATATAAATATCTGCTTATATATTAATATATATGTGTGTATATATTATATATATGTGTGTGTGTGCGTGTACGTGCATAAACCGTACACGAATCGCTTTCGCATAAAACCCTTACACGCGGACAGCTGTACGAAAAAAGGCCAGTCACTGACTTGATTCGCTTTGCATATTCATATCTCGTTTTTCAATTTGTGCCACATAAAATCTCATATTTATCCCCGAAACTGAACCTTCGCGAGATAATAAAAAATACATTTAAAAGAAAAAGCAGCATTTTCCTCAATCATACACGAAACGGGGAGAAAGCACGACCGTTTAAAAAAAAAAAAAAAAAAAAAAAAAAAAAAAAAAAAAAAAAAAAAAACGTAAAATCTTTTGAGTCAGAATATGGTGGAGTGCAGACAATCTGTTTCCTTCCGGTCCTTTTCTTTTTTTTCTCTTTTTATTCAACCTAAACTCGACTTTATGTCGCTTTTATCTAAGGCAGATCAGAGCCTGACTGTTCAGGCCGGTATATTTTCATGGTATGCAGAGCCGCTGGCCTTATGCCACCGTGTGTTCTCGTTCCTTGATCACCTAGTATTGAATCAGTAAAGCCTATTGATGACTGTCTATACTGACGTGGATTTGTATTCTGTTCAGTTTGTCAGAATCATTTCATCTTTCATTCTAACTGATATATAATAGGTTTGGGCTAAGTCATTCCAACAAATATAAAATAATTTGGGATAAATATATAGTTATTTATAAACAGTCATAGTAAAGTTACTTCGTATAATACTTGTAATGGTTATTTATTTTTTATGGCAATTAAATACCTTAATTTATTAATTAATTTTTTGGCAATGAAACATCTTGGAGCAATTGATTCCTTTGG
>NC_061104.1:5110050-5132550 GCF_015104395.2 Macrobrachium nipponense
ATCAAAAGCCTTAGATAAATCTAGTAATAAAAGTAAGGAAACTTTTTGTCTATATTTTCATAAATCTTGTCAGATAATTTTAACAGGGCTGTTCAGTAGACAATTTTGGTCGGAATCCATGTTGGCTTAAAGAGATTAGTTTATTTTCCTCTAAAAATTCAGTTAACTGATTTGCAATAATTTTTTCAAGTACTTTCGATAGAACAGGTAGCAAGGAAATGGGACGGTAATTAGAGATATCGTCGGCATCCCCGCTTTTGAAGAGCGGAATGACATGGGGAATTTTCCATATGTCTGGATATGAATAAGTAACAATTGATGTATTGATAATTATCGTAAGGTAAAAAGCAATAACATATAAACCATCTCTAATGAAACGTAAACAAATACTATCAGATCCAAAGGCGTTAGTTTCTTTCAAGTCTTTAATGACTAAGATTACTGTATTACAGTCCACTGGCCCTGGTTTAAAACTATCGACTCTACTGTGAGGGATAATAGGGTCTGTTTCCAAAGGCATGCGGTTATGCAGTTCTTCCTGTGTTTTTGAAAGGTCTTTCTCCCCACTTCTGAGAAGAATTCGTTAAACTCTTCAGCTTTACGTTGCAAATCATCTTTGGTATCACAATTCAGCTTATTCGTATCGCTGTTTATTCCATTGAAAAGCATATTATTAGTAATCTTCCACGTAGCAGCCATGTCACCTTTAGCATTTTTAAATTCTTGTTTGTAGTACTGCTTTCTACTATCAGTTAACATCGAGTTTACCTTTTTCTTCGGTTCCTTATGAGTTTCTCTAAGCTGAATATTTTCTCTTTGATTTTTTAGTTCTTTTTCACGTTATCTCTTACCATTATCGTCTCTTTTATAGTATCAGAAATCCAAGGGGCAGGGGGACGAGTTACTTCTCTAGTAACCACAGGTGCGCACATATGTACACAGGATGTGAAAACATTGGTTAAAATTTCTACTTGCTTACTTACGTTATCGGTACTTAAAATTTGATTCAATATGTGAACATTATTCATAAGTAGAGAGCAAAGAGTTTCTTGAGAGTAATTTCTCAAGCACCTAAAAGTTTTAAAAGTAGTTTGCCTTTTCGGTTTACGAACGTTCAGCAAAGTTAAAATATTCTCGTGATCTGCTATTGAGCTAGGGTTACCTCTGTTTTTTGTTAGTCATATATTTAGCATTTGTAATGACTAGATCGATAAGGGATGCTGAGGTAGAAGTGAGTCGTGTGGGATTATCTACAATCTGGTCAAATCTTAAGTTTTTAATTAGCTTACCCAGTTTGTTCTCCTTTTTTAACAGATCATCATTAAAATTCCCGTAAATGAAAACAGGCTTATTGCGTAAAATTACTTCCTTAAAGACGTCTGAAATATAGTTAAAAGAGGTAACACCAGCTTTAGGATGGCGGTACACGCACCCGACAATAAAAGGAAATTTTCGATGTTGGACGGAGACCCACTCATCTTCCACTCCCTCCTGTTTTTCGATCCCAAATTTCAGCTCGGTGAATAAAAGTATTACTTATATAAGGATACAGCCATGTCTCACTAATACATAAAATATCGATTTTTTGTTCTTCTAGCTTTAACTGTATTTCAAGTATATGACCAGGTATTGATTGGGCATTTATATGTACAATTTTTAGAAAATCATTACATTTAGCATTCTCAATGGCACTGTCTTCTTGGCTTATGTCCTAGTAATGGATATTTTTCTAACATTGTTTGCTTTTGTGTCCATATTCATGGCATGAGTAACACCTAACCTTATGGTCGAACCTACAGTCGGATTGGTGTTGATTAAATTCACCACATTTGTAACACCCATACCCATTTCTTTCGGTATATGAATAATAGTAGTCGTTAACTTCTCTGTTAGTTCTATCATATCCTTGTCTAGCATTCGTACTACTAAAGTGCGCTTGGTCTCTACCATAACCCACTTTTGACAACAGAGTAATATAAATCTACTCCACGAGAGAGAGAGAGAGAGAGAGAGAGAGAGAGAGAGAGAGAGAGAGAGAGAGAGAGGTGGGGAAGCATCATGGAGATATAACTGATACTCTTATATTCCATCTGTTATAAAAATATTAGGGGGAATATAATTGTATCTGTTAAACCTTCTCTCTCTCTCTCTCTCTCTCTCTCTCTCTCTCTCTCTCTCTCTCTCTCTCTCTCTGGTGGAGTAGATTTTGATTAATATGTTGTCAGGACGTTCAGTCTTTAGTCGGAGTATAACAACACGTGATATACTTTCATGTAAGTTTGTTTCTCTCTCTTCTCTCTCTCTCTCTCTCTCTCTCTCTCTCTCTCTCGTGGGGAGATTTATATTACTCTGTTGTCAAAATGTTCTGTATTTAACGGAAAATTTTCATTAAACTTTTAAAGTGGTATGAGCAATAGGAATGTAACAATATCTGATACCTCTCTCTCTCTCTCTCCTCTCTCTCTCTCTCTCTCTCTCTCTCTCTCTCTCTGGGATATAGTGTTAATTCATGTCAAAATGCACAACCTTTACCGGAAATTATTCCAAGAAAACATAATGCTTAAACGGAATGTTGAAATAAAAGAATATATCATACATAACATACTATATATATATACTATATATATATATATATATATATATATATATATCAATTCAAGCTACAAATGTCCTTTAATATCTAAATTCACTTTACCTCCCAAATGATATATTTTCATATATGTACCGAAGGGGAATTTTTTAGTTGATAATAATTTTCTTCGTCCCCCCATGGGATCGAACCACCGTCCAAGTGGACGGGGACGAAAATCAGGACAGTCAGTGACGCTATCCAATCAGCCAACAGAGACGCTATAAGTTTCATATCGATTCCTGACCTTACAAATCACCCTCGATCTCGGTGCTTTCGTAATTAGAATCGATATTGAAACCCGTCTACCATGTTAGCCAATTCGAGCGTTTGACAGCACGTGCTGTCAAATGCTCGAATTGGCTAACATGGTAGACGGGGTTCCATATCGATTCTAATTACGAAAGCACCGAGATCGAGGTGATTTGTAAGGTCAGAATCGATATGAACTTATAGTGTCTCTGTTGGCTGATTGGATAGCGTCACTGACTGTCCTGATTTCGTCCCCGTCCACTTGGACGGTGGTTCGATCCCATGGGGGGACGAAATTATTATCAACTAAAAAAAGTTATTTCCCTTCGGTATATATGAAAATATATCATTTGGGAGGTAAAGTGAATTTAGATATTAAAGGACATTTGTAGCTTGAATTGATATATAAATGGATCAGCGGTTCGAGATGTGATAATATTCATATAATAATATATAATAATGTATATATTGTATATATTATATATATATATACATATACTAATATATATGTATATTATATTATATATTATTATAATATATTAATATAATAATATATGATATATATATATATCCACACAGAACACATTATATTAATAATAAATCTATATATTATATATATTATTATTATATATATATATATATATATATGTATGTAATATATATTACATTATATATATATTATATATGATATCTATATATATTATAATAAATATATATATATATATTAATATGTATGTATGTATATATATACATATATATATATATATAATATTATTTACTATATTATAATATAATTATAATGTATGCTATATATATATAGTTAGCTTTCATAACACCTTTCCTCTGGTGCTATTAAAAGCTTAAAAACACGTCGATTATCGGCTATTCTTTCGTTTATAATGTTACCTGTGATAACAATCAATTATGGTCTGTAGTGCCTGAGAGATTTCGAGTGCACATGATGCTTTAAGTATACGTTTCTTTCTATTAGGTAATAATGGATTCCGTAACGCTATCTTTTGGAATAAACGAGTCATATACCCGGAATAAATTTGTTAAAATAATGGCAGCCAGATACATTTAATTTGTTGAGAATATGTGAGAAAACTTCCGGAATGTCAATTGAATATGAAAATGTAAGCTTGGATGTAAATCTTAGGATTGTAATATATTGTGGTTTTTGTCAACAGCTTCGGGAGATTTGCCACTCCAAGTGATTGTTTGTTGTGTTGTGTATTTATTGGTCGAAAAATGTGTATTAGATTGATTTCCGTAATACGAGATGTATTTCGTACGAAAATGGGAGAAAAAAATGTTCGTGAATAACATGTCTTGTTATTTGTTGCATCTATCGCCGTGATACTTATACAAGTTTTGATACAGCAAGTTTGGCTGTAACATCCTTTATTTAGTAATTATTACTGACTCAAATAACTCCAGGGTAATCAAGCGTATGTCCTCTAACGTAACTCGAGTCTAGAAATTAGGTCGTACTCTTGAATTTAGGTCGTACTATTGTCGTTTTAAAAAAGAAAGGGGAAAGATTTGACGAGTAAATTACTCTAATTTCACATGATTTCCTCATCAGCTGTTTTGTAACCGCAAAAACATATATTACCACATTTCATCTTGAGTTAACTCTTGTCATTGGATTTCTTTTAAGTGACATCTAAAAAACAACACCTTGAAGTTCCTGTAGAACCTGTAGAATGTTTCATTATATATCAGAAAGTTCTCGTAGAACAAAAAAACTAATTTATTTAATTCTCCTTCCAACTGCTCTCACCCTTCCATAGTATTTTAATTTGATAGGATTACTAAGAGCGCCTCAAGATAACTTGTCACTGGGTATGATCGTGACCTTTGGCTTATTGGATAAGTTGTGGTATATCCCACAGTAGTCGTTATAGAACATCTGTTAGAAAATAATACAGAACTAATCGGCTTACTTATGTAGAGGCTGAAGAGAAGGCTCATTTGACACAGAACTAAACATTCTTGTCTGTATGCAGTGGTGTTATCTAGAAGCTGAAGAGAAGGCTCATTTGACACAGAACTAAACATTCTTGTCTGTATGCAGTGGTGTTATCTAGAAGCTGAAGAGAAAGCTCATTTGACACAGAACTTATCTTGTCCTGTAAACAGTTTTCTTATCTAGAAGCTGCAGAGGCCGAAAAGAAAGCCCATTTGACATTTGACACACAACTAAACATGTTTGTCAGTAAATAGATTTCTTATTTATAAGCTAAGAGAAAGCTCATTTAACACAGAACTAACCAGGTTTCCTTACCTGTAGAGTAGAAGATATTTCACGCCTGACTGGATGGGAATATTCCGCTGATTCCGGGAGAAATTCTCAGCTGTATTTTGGGACTGGAAATAGATTCCTTCCGCTGTGTTTCATTCAGTACAAAAGAAAGACGTTGAAGAGAGAGAGAGAGAGAGAGAGAGAGAGAGAGAGAGAGGAGCGGGGGGGAAGAGAGAGAGAGAGACGAGGGGGTTGAGGGGGGGGGGGGGGGGGGCTGCCAGTAAAATTGAATTCGACAGTCGATGCACATGAATAAAGAGTAAGTTGGGAGCGAACGAGTGATCAAAATTGCAAGAGAAGTATAATAGTGAGTAAATGCTCCTTTTGACTGGTGACAATAGAAATGGCGGGTCTTTTAAAGATTTAGGAACTATAGTATGCTGTGCTTTATAATACAATATCAAGGGATTTGTGCTGCAAGTGTTTTTATTTTGTGGTTCCACAGAAAGGATTGCATATTGCATTTTTACGTTATTTATTTATTCATGCCTCTGTTGTGGATGTCATATTTCATTGATAAACAACATCAAACCACTCCAACACCCTCTCTCCACCGTCTTGAACGTCGATTGGCTGAAGTGCTCCAGTGCTTGGCATGACAGCTTGAATTCTATGAAATATATAGCATCAGTTTTCAAAGCTTCCAAAGAATACAGTGCCATGTACACTCTCTCTCTCTCTCTCTCTCTCTCTCTCTCTCTCTCTCTCTCTCTCTCTCTCTGTGGTTCTGTGTCCTGCTAACATTCTTCAAGATTCTGATTGAAAGGGAATTTGATCTCTGAGGCTAAAAGACTCAAACATACATTTTCCTACTATAAAGTCTCTCTAGCTAGAGTTCTGTTAAATCCTAAATCCAGGAGAGCGCTCTTGGTTAAGCAGAAAAGCAGCAGCTATAGTACTATCTAACCAATAGGTCTGTCTTCCAAGAATTCTGCCAAATTCTGTCCCAAGAAAACTGTACCAGTGAGACAGGCTATGATTTTCTGTCAAATTCTACTCCAGGAGAACTCGTGCTTGTAAGACAGAGAGGCAGCAAATACACTGTCTTCTAGAAACAGTCGACCTGAGGGGAACTCTACTCACTCTCAAGGCGGAGAGAGAGAGAGAGAGAGAGAGAGGAGAGAGAGAGAGAGAGAGAGAGTCTCCGAACTGGCTCTTCAACTCCCAGCTCACCTCTGATGGTGCCATAACACGGGGAACAAGATTTTTCGCTTTGTCTTTGCATTGTCCTGCAGGGGCCTGGCTAGAGGGGAGAGAGAGAGAGAGAGAGAGAGAGAGAGAGAGAGCTTTTACAAAACAATCACAAATGGTTGATTGGTTTCCCCCCCCCGAGTCAATCTATGTCCACTTCCCAGGAGGTGGGAAGAGAGATATGCGAAGTGATACGAATGAGATGATGGAGAGGGAAAAGGAAGAGAGAGAGAGAGAGAGAGAGAGAGAGAGAGAGAGAGAGACTCAACGAGCCGAAGATAAACTATGGAGAAGGGTTGGCAGAGAACGTTGGTGACGGTGTTCATGTCAGATGACAGAGATATTGTTGGAGTGAACTTCTTCTTCTCCAGTACTTTACACAGAACTCGGGAGAAAGAGAGAGAGAGAGAGAGAGAGAGGAAATACGTCTCATATTTCAGATTAATTTGTTTTCGTAAGTAATGTGTTCTCTGGAAGGCTTTAAGATTATTATTATTATTATTATTATTATTATTATTATTATTATTATTATTATTATTATTATTATTAATTCAACAACCTTTATTGTATATTATAAATCGTTCTTTTGCATCATTCTCGTAATGTAAGAACACCAACCTCAACATCCTCCACAATACATTATACATTGTACCTGTATAATACAGTTGGAAAACTTAACTAATTTAATGAACATCACTAGAAAAAAAGTTGTAAAAATGGTATAAAGCACTGATTAGGACTTCCAATAAGTCGTCAACTTGTATCCAACCTGATTGTGATGTGTATGTGAAAAGTTACCAACTAATGTTGACGACATGTTCTACTGGCCTATAATTTCCATTTCTGCTGCTGATGAGTGATACATATGCCGTAAAAAAGAAAGGAAATGAAGATGGCTTCCAATAAATCGTCAACATGTTGTCAACCTGTTTGTGATGTGTATGCGACATGTTACCAACTTATGTTTATGACAAGTTCTCCTTGCTTACAATGTCCGTTTCTGCCGCTTGTGAATGATACATACACCATAAAAAAGAAAGGAGATGAATGTATAAAGCCATGGGTAGGTTTCCAACAAGATGTCAACTTGTAGCCAACCAGTTTGTGATTGTATGTTACAAGTTACCAACTTATGTTGATTACATGTTCTCCTGACCAAGAATCTCCTACATACTCCATACAAAAGACAGGAAATGAAGCACTAGTTAAGTCTTTCACTAGGTTGTCAACATGTTGTCAACCTGTTTGTGATGTGTATGGGGCAAGTTTGTGACAAGTTACCAACATAGGTTAAGGACATGTTCTCCTGACCTACAATCTCCAACAAACGCCGTACAAAAGACAGGAAATGAAGGAAATGAAGCACTTGTTAAGTCTTTCACTATATTGTCAACATGTTGTCAACCTGTTTGTAATATGTGTGTGACAAGTTACCAACTTAGGTTGAGGACATGTGCTCCTGACCTACAATCTCCTACAAATGCCGTGCAAAAGAAAGGAAATGAAAGTATGAAGAACTGGTTAAGTCTTTCAGTTGGGCGTTACCATGTTGTCAACGGGTTTGTGATGTGTGTGCAACTAGTTTGTGACAAGTTACCAACTTATGTTTATGAAATGTTCTCCTGACATACAGTCTCCTACATATGCCGTACAAAAGACAGGAAATGAAGGCATGAAGCACTGGTTAAGTCTTTCAGTAGGCCATCAACTTGTTGTCAACCTATTTGTGATGTGTATGCAACAAGTTTGTGACAAGTTACCAACTTATGTATACGACATGTTTTACTTGTATGAAAATTTCTCCTTTTCTGCCGCTTGTGAATGATACGCACTCCTTCAAATAGAAAGAATAAAACTCACCCGCAAGTAGATAGTAGTTTATAAGTAGTACACGGACATACACCCCAACGTTCTTAGCATCCAGCCCCTTTAAGAATTAGTTACCGAATTTGAAATTAAAAAGCCGTAGACACAAAGAAACAATTTGAGATTCAACTCTGCAAAAATAGACTCGGAGCATCTGAGTCAACGGAGCTTCGGAGCGAGTAAATATTTTTATAATAAATCGAATTGATGCACCATAAATATCCAGACCCAGTTCTTTCCTCGTGACTTCAATCTATATGGAAATCGTACACGGGGAGCTTCTTCGTATGAAACGTGTATTTTCTGTATGTGCAGTGAAATTAACAGGGTCAGCCTTGATGGAGGCTGGACTGGTGGTAATTGCAGAGCCATATTTCAGTATTTTTTTAATTTATATATTTTATTTATATATTTATTTATTTATTTATTTATTTGCATTTATTGTAATGTTTTTTTTATCTACTGCGAGTCTCGGGTAGCCATTCCAGATTTCTGGACATATACTAAATTGGATTGATGTAAAATGTTAAAATTTATTTTTATATATATTTCCCTCTCTTGACTGGAACCACGTATACATTTGCTTTTGATGTAGCAAGTCAGTAAAACACACACACACACACACTCGCACAGCTGGTGGGCTGTAATTAAAAGTGTGTGTGTGTGTGTGTGTGTGTGAGAGAGAGAGAGAGAGAGAGAGAGAGAGAGAGAGAGAGAGAGATGAGTTGTCGTAAGTGCAACTCCAGGCCACCCCAAATGTGCTTAAACTATTTCCGATAGTTGAAACTACTCGCAGCCAAACTGCCCATAATGCTTTATGAACATTCATTCAGCTGGTACCCTGGTACCCTGGTACCCTGCCGTCCTCATCCCATATGCATATCCGACATTTATATTAATAAAGATTCTGCATAACTTATACGTTTCCCCCATTCCTTGATTATATTTAAATTAGAAACATCCATTTAGAAGCAGGATCATGTATTATTCACGTGCGGCAGAAACGGAGATTGTCGGCCGGTAGAATATGTCGTCGACATAAATTGGTAACTTGTCACGGACAGGTGGAGTACAAGTTGACGGCTTATCGGAAGGCATATTCAGTGATTCATATGATTATTCACCATTTGCCCAGAGATTTGTCCTTCATGTCGTTGACTTCTTTTACGATTTGTATGTGATATGCTCTTGACATTTTTATGACTTGTATGTGATAAATGTCTGACATGTTTATGATTTGTATGAAATACAATAAGTTTGTGAAGTGTTTATGATTTGTATGCGGTATGTTCTCGACATGTTTACGACTTGTATGTGATAAGTGTCTGACATGTTTATGATTTGTATGCAATAAGTTTGTGATGCATTTACAAATTGTATTTATAAGCGTCTGGCATGTTTATAATTTGTATTCAATAAGTTTGTTATGTGTTTGCAATTTGTATGTGATAAGTGTCTGACATGTTTATGATTTGTATGCAGTAAGTTTGTGATGTGTTTGCAATTTGTATGTTACATGTTCTAGACATGTTTATGGTATGTATGTGATAAGTGTCCGACATGTTTATAATTTGTATGCAATAAGTTTGTGATGTGTTTATGATTTGAGTGTGATATGTTCTCAATATGTTTACAACTTGTATGTGATAAGTTGCTGACATGTTTATGAATTGTATGCAATAAGCTTGTTATGTCTTTACAATTTGTATTTGATAAGCTTCTGACATGTTTATGATTTGTATGCAATAAGTTTGTGATGTGTTTGTGATTTGTATGTGATATGTTTTCGACATGTTTACTACATGTATGTGATAAGTGTCTGACATACTTATAATCTGTATGCAATAATTTTGTGACATGTTTATGATTCTCATCTGATATATTTCCTACGTGTGTTTATGATTTGCAAGCGATAGTTTCCAAGATGTGTATACTATTTGTATGCTAAAGTTTTTCGACATGTGTATGATTTGTATGCAACAAGTTCCAGACTTGTTGATGACTTGTGGTAACATATCAAGGAGGGATTAAAAAAAAAGCCTGGATCTTTCTTAGAGAGTGACCTCCATGGATTTTAACCCGGTATGTATCCACCTTTGCGGCATGTATCCACATTTACAATGTATCCACCTTTGCGGCATGTATCCACATTTCCAATGTTTCCACCTTTGTAGCATGTATCCACATTTGCAATGTATCCACCTTTGCGGCATGTATCCACATTTGCAATGTATCCACCTTTGTGACATGTATACACATTTGCAATGTATCCACCTTTGGGGCATGTATCCACATTTGCAATGTATCCACCTTTGGGGCATGTATCCACATTTGCAATGTATCCACCTTTGCGGCATGTATCCACATTTGCAATGTATCCACCTATGCAGCATGTATCCACATTTGCAATGTATCCACCTTTGTGGCATGTATCCACATTTGCAATGTATCCACCTTTGTGGCATGTATCCACATTTGCAATGTATCCACCTTTGCAGTATGTATCACTTTTTTTGCAGTATGTATCCACCTTTGCCGCATGTATTCACCTTTGTAGAATGTATCACCTATGCTGCATGTATCCACCTTTGCTGCATGTATCCACCTTTGCAGTATGTATCCACCTTTTCTGTATGCATCACTCTTTTGCAATATGTATCCACCTTTTGTGGTATGTATCCACCTTTTCCGTATGTATCACCTTTGCCGTATGTATTCACCTTCTGCAGAATGTATCCATCTTTGCAGTATGTAACTACCCACGAAAACTCTTGGGGGTCACGATCTAGAAAAAAAAATATCCAAAAGCCTGACGCGGAGCTCAGGTCTCTGACCAACCAACAGAGACACAACAGCAACAACAACAAGAGACGATAATCCTCGAATGTTTGCAACGCTGCAGTGTTGCATAAAAAGAAAAATAAAAGTTGGATGCTCTCGAACGAGCCGTCCGAAAAAGGCGCCTCTGGGCGAAGCGGAACGAGTGAGGAGGGATTTGTCTAACGCTTAGGCCAGAAGTCCTGTTGCAATGTGGTGACGTTTTTATGAGCTACTTTCAGAGAAGGGAGAGAGAGAGAGAGAGAGAGGAGAGACGAGATTGAGAGAGCGAGAGAGAGAGCAAATGGCATCGGAAGGGAAAGAGAGAACGAGAGAGATAGAGATTCAGGGTGAGAAAGGAGAGAGAGATTCAGGGAGAGAAAGAGAGACCTAGAGAGAGAGAGAGAGAGAGAGAGGAGGGGGGGGGGGAGAGAGAGAGAGAGTTCAGGGAGAGAGAGGAGAGAGAGAGAGAGAGATAGAGAAAGAAAGACATGAGAGAGAGAGAGAGAGCAAATCAGGAAGGGAAAGAGGAGACCGAGAGAGGTAGAGATTCAGGTTGAGAAAGAAAGAAGAGAGAAAGATAAGAAGAAAGAAAGAGAGAGAAAAGAGAGAAGAGGAGGAGAGAGAGGAGAGAGAGAGAGATTCAGGTAGAAAATGAATAGCGACCGAGAGAGGATAGAGAGGATTCAGGAAGTGAGAGAGAGAGAGAGATAGAGAAGGAGGAATTGAGAGAGAAGAGAGAGAGAAAGAAAGAATGATGAAAGAAAAGAGAGAGAGAGAGAGAGAGAGAGCACTTCAGGAAGGGAAAAGAGAGACCGAGAGAGATAGAGATTCAGGGAGAGAAATAAAGAGAGAAAAAAGATTCAGGGAGAGAAAGAGAGACATAGAGAGAGAGAGAGAGAGAGAGATTCAGGGATGAAAAAGAGAGAGATTCAGGGCGAGAGAGAGAGAGAGAGAGAGAGAGAGAGAGAGAGAGAGAGAGAGAGGAGGCAGGCTCCAACGAGTTCTACACTCCGTTATTGACGTCTAAGCCAAGGATGTGTAGTCTGCATTAGCTTGGATTTTTATGCCCCCGGCCAGATAGGTAGAATGGGGAAAGAGTTCCTCGTATAAATCAAGTAAACAATGGAGTTATCGATCGGTAAACACTTACAGTAATGTCTGTGCACAAAAAAATAAGCATTTGGCCATTGACGATATTGAGTCCCAGAACTCGGGCGTCAATGTATTCCACTGAAAAAGATTTATTTTTGTATCTCCCATTCTTTTTTTCTTTTTTTCAGAGAGAGAGAGAGAGAGATTCAGGAAAAACACAGGTCCACACTTGCAAGGAAGATGGGATTTTTTGTTTGTTTGTCATGTTTCTCACTTTATTCCATTTAATTTGAATTCGCAGATGATACGTGACTGATTTTCCAAAACGAGTTTAAATCTTTATCGTCTTCATTGGCTGGTCTGAGTTCAGAGGTCTACATAAGGCCTCTTTTCTTTTTTTTCCCCCCCCATTCAACATCTGGCAAATCCAAGCATTCATTTAGCTGCATTGGCTGTTGCTTTAGAAAGTGAATTTTTTTTAATTTAAGATTTTAATGATGATTGAAGTAAAATTTGTCTATGAAAAACGTAAGAAGTTTCGATTCAAACTAAGAATGAGGAAAGGACTACCTACACTCTCTGTCGCAATTCTGAGAATAAATCGAAAAAGCACAAAAATTGAAAAAGAAATTTCGATTCGAACTAAGCGAAACGACAAAATAAATTTGCACTCAGTCACAATTTCTAAGAACAAAAGTGCAAATATTATTGCAAAAATTATCACAGTCGAATAAAAAAAAACCGACAAAGGAAGTCCACATCCACTGCCTCGTACACAAAAATATAAGAAATCTCGATTCAAAGTAGACCAGCGACAAAGTAAATGCAGCGCCTCAGTGACGTAGTCGGTGGCCACAAGTTCATAACTTGGGCATTTCATTGAGGGGTCAGAGATGAGTATTTATGGTGATAGAAGTTCACTCTCGACGGAAGTCACGTAAAGCCGTTGTTCCCGTTGCTGAATAACCACTGGTTCCATGCAACGTAAAAACACCATACAAAGAAACAAACAAACTTACGAACAAACAAAGTAAATCCACATTCTTTCTCTCAGTTCTAAGAGTTAAGCGGAAAAAGCAAACAAAAAATATATAATCTCGATTCAGACTAGACCAACGACAGAGTAAATCCACATTCTTTCTCTCAGTTCTAAGAATTAAATGAAAAAAAGCCACAAAACATATAAGAAATCTCGATTCAAACTAGACCAACGACAGAGTAAATCCACATTCTTTCTCTCAGTTCTAAAATTAAGCGGAAAAAGCACAAAAATACAAGAAATCTCGATTCAAACTAGACCAACGACAGAGTAAATCCACATTCTTTCTCTCAGTTCTAAGAATTAAATGAAAAAAGCCACAAAACATATAAGAAATCTCGATTCAAACTAGACCAGCGACGAAGTAAATCCAGATTCTTTGTCGCAATCTCCATGAATAGAGCGAGAGCGGCTGTTAATTGTTAATTTAACCGTCCCGACAAATGATTTCGCAGCTCGTGAAACGTATTTATGCGTCGTCGTCGGGGAGGGAGGGAGGGATGAAGGCAGCAGGGTCTGGGTCGGTCGGTTCATCTCGCTAATTACGGGACGAGAATATTCAGTGGGATGAAATAGTATGCATGCGTTCGTCGCCGTTATTTATAGAAAGGACGAGCGATTTTGAGAGAAGGATTCATACGAATATTAATTCGATGACCATTTTATATAATGCATCTTACTATAATGGGCGTTACGTCTGCCCGGCCATCCGTTCGTTTGTCATTCAATCACGGTCAAACGTCCGGTCCGATGGGCATGGAACTTGGCAGGGTTATAGTGGGGACCCCTAAGATGGTTTATGATGGGGTTCCATCCTACCTCTACCTCCCCACTCCCCTCCGAAGGGGGTGGGGGTGAGAAGGGATTCCCTGAAACGGAGGAGCTGGTTTGTCCCGGTATCACTTAAGTTACTTTATGAGTTTATCATACATAATTTCTTTGGTTTGTACGTATGTTTGCTAGTATATATAATACATTGGCATATGTATGTATATTATGTATATCCATACATATTCTGTATACGTATGTTTGCTAAGTATATATAATACATGCATATGTAATGTATAATTATGTATATTACTGCCATACTATCATTAATATATATTATAGATATATATATGAATATATATATATATATATATATATGTATATATATATATATATATATATATACAAGCTTTCTTTGTAAACTTACTTTCATATTTATAACAGTCTACTCAGTCAAGGACTAGAAGTCGAAAGGCTTCGCAGTGGGTAGTACTCCATTGTTTCACTTTACTTTGCGGATTTTGCCTTTGTTTTCCTTTACAGAAAACTAAAAACTACCTAAGGATAACCTCCACTGCCACATTAAAAGCCACACCATTTTCAGAAGTATTTGGCCTCTTAAGAGGTTCGCAGATGGAATATGAAATAGCGTCGTATTTTCAACATAGCCACAAATCACGATTTCTGTCGTGTGACTTATTGCACCCCTCAAGCGGTGGATAGGATTGCAGTTGTTTAAGTTTCAAGTTACCTGCATTAAGCTGTCAATATTATCCCTCACAAATTATATATATACATATATATAGATATATATATATATATATATATATATATATATAGCTATATATATATATATATATATATATATATATATATACTATATATATATCTATCTATATATATATATATATATATATATATATCTATATATATATATATATAGATATATATATATATATATATATATATATATATATATATATATATATATATATATATACACAAGGTGTCCCAATGGTCGCAGTTCCATTCTGACCAATAAATAATTGTAATGGTACTGGGACTTTATGGACACCCTGTATGATTATCGAACTCTCTCTACCTTTGGGATAACTTGTACCAAAAAAGGCTCAAGTTCTAATCCAGGTCCTGTTAAATGCATTTATTTTCAACACTTCTCTTAGATGAGAGTGATTCCCAGCGTAAATTGAATTTTATATTATAAGTTTTCAAATTTGTGACTTAAAAATGTTTGATAGCAATAGGGTAGTACAGGAAATTGTGCCTTGTCAGGATACACTTACACTGACAACCTACGCAGCAGACGTCTGATAGACAAGTTATTTGACGACTAGTATCAGATTACGCCATTACGCCTTCCATGAAAGCATTGGGTTGCAAATGAATGAATACTTCCTTTTAGAGGTACAGACGTTGACATATAAGTGGGCAAAAAAAGGCTTTCATGTTGCTTCCCAGCCTCAGGGAATGATGGGTAATGTTTCAGGCATTTAGTGATGATATGAGACAGTCTCACAGATTTCTGGAGGGGGTGGGTCATCAGAACAGTCACTTAGTTTAAGCTCTCGCGTAAGTTCCTCTCCTTAGGGACGTTGTGGCGCGTGTAGGTTGGTTCATGTTCTGGAAATTGTGTTATATATTAAAGTGGAAGCAGTTCGTGATTCTTATTATATATATATATATATATATATATATCTATATATATATATATATATATATATATATATAAAGTGGAGACAGTCCTAGATTCCTGGAAGTGGGGTCCTCAGAGGCAGGCAGTCAGTCCAGCTTGCACGTAAGTTCCTGTCCTTTGGGAGATGGGGGATGGGGTGGAGGTGGGGGGGGGCGGAAGAGTTCGTTGGTTAATGTTTTGAACAGTTAAGTCATACAGAAGTGGAGTCACTCAGAGATTCCCGAAGGGATTTGAGAGCAATCACTGAGTTGGAGCTTTCATATAAGTTCCAGTCCCTGGAAGCATTTTGCAAATTACGTGATATATATAAGTGGACACACACACACACACACACACACACACACACACACACACACACACACATATATATATATATATATATATATATATATATATATATATATATATATATATATATATATATAAGTCATATCACATTAACCGTGATTCATTACATACATCGAGCATTCGGTTAAGCATATATGAAAATATATTAATTCCGAGGTAGAGCGAATTAGATATTAAAGGATATTGTAGCTCGATGTATGTATATGAATGACGGTAATGTGATATGACTTATGTAAAATGCTACGTGTTGTCAAAAAGCGCTACTTACACTACCGAGCGAGGCGGGGGTTGATTGTCTCCAAACCAAACGAATTGCTCAGGGCGAAGAAGTATTTGAGGGTGAGAGACGGCATAAACCTTTTGGCTCTCGCGGTGGTGGGGTGGAAGAGCTTCACTGAACTGCCTGGATTTTGAATGTACCTCCGTTCGTTCGCGCCTAGGTACAGGTAAAGTCTATATCGAGAAAAAAAATTCCCCTTCGGTTAAGCATATATTAAAATAATCATTAATTCCGCGGTAGAGCGAATTAAGATTAAATTAAAGGACATTGTAGCTCGATGTATATATATATATATATATATATATATATATATATATATATATATATATATATATAAATATATATAACCTTTCTTATAAGTTCCTGTCCTTTGGAGGGTGGGGGAATGGTTGGTTGGTTAATGTTCCTGCATGTGATTTGATGTTTTTTAACATCAACTGGAGATTGTCTGAACATCAGCTGGAGATAGTTTGGATATAGTCAGGAACTCTGGAAGGAGTCTTCAAACAGTCACATAGCTCCAGCAGCTGTCATGTTTTTAGTCCCAATAGTCACTGACTTTCACCTGCTGTGTATTTTAGTCAGAGCTCTGCGGAAAACGTTTCACATCGTCCCTGAAAACCGACTGCAATAAGGGAAGAAACGTTTTGTTTACCTGACTGTGACAACAAAGGTCTTTCCAGAACGCGTCGCTTCCTGGAAATATGGCCCCAAACAGTTTTCGGGATCTTCATCCCATATCAACAAACTCGATTCCAGGGCAATATTTCTCCATTCTAATCCCCTCTAGTGCATGTGCGTAATTCCCCGTTCGAGGGGTTGCTCGTTTTTGCCGGCACGTTTCTGCTGCTGCTGCTGCTGATGATGACTTAATCCAGTGAGAACACGCCACCTCGTTTCCAAAAAGCTCTCGTCAACTCCTTTGCAAATCCATCACCCTAAGTGGCGTTTTGACTTCCTCCTCGATTTCCATTTGGGGGAAACGTTGGCCTGGGACCGGTGCTGGAACATTTTCTCTCTCTCTCTCTCTCTCTCTCTCTCTCTCTCTCTCTCTCTCTCCTCCGTAATTCTCCTTTTCATATCTTTCCCCTTCATCGCCTTTCCCCTTCACGGGCTGTTACTTCTCTTTACATATTCAATTCCTTTTCCCCTTGGTTACTCTCTCTCTCTCTCTCTGCTTCCAGCTTTCCCCCTTCCTCCCCCCACTCTCTCTCTCTCTCTCTCTCTCTCTCTCTCTCTCTCTCTCTTAGCTGTGACTCCCTGTGTCTTAATTGTTAGCCGGGATGACTCAATAGCGATAAATATTTTGCCATCCAGCTCTCTCTCTCTCTCTCTCTCTCTCTCTCTCTCTCTCTCTCTCTCTCTCTCTCTCGTCTTTCCAGGTAAAATCTCTCCTGGATGCAAATGCCTTTCGCTGTGATTTCTGAAGCGGTTGTTTTTCATGTAAAGTCTTTTATTTTCTCTTTTTTTTTTCTTTTCCCGGAGGTTGTTCTCCTGTTGTGGCTTGTTGTTTTTGTTGGTAGGTGTCTTCAAAGGGGTTGTTGCAGCTGTTGTTGTTGTTCCACGCGAGAGCGTTTTAGCGTAACTGGTTTGTGCTGAGAACGTATTTCTTATGATGGGACCTAATTATGTGTTTGATATATATATATATATATATATATATATATATATATATATATATATATATTATATATATATAACATGTATATATATATATATATATATATATATATAATATAATATACAAATACAAATATATACAAACATACATATAAAATATAACTCATTTTTATAATACATATGCTTCCTTAAATATTCACAAGTCTGAATCAATATTTTCTAAAATACATTCACAATATATGCTAGAATAAAAGTAAATAATTCCTTCCCATTCAAAATCATAATTAAACGTACAAGCTGGCTGCCTTGATGTTGAGAGAGAGAGAGAGAGAGAGAGAGAGAGAGAGAGAGAGAGAGAGAGAATATTCGCGCTTTATGAGAAGGCTACATCTCTTTTAAGTTAGACGAACTGGACGTGTAGTAATTCTTTCCTGGTAGTCCTAGAGAGAGAGAGAGAGAGAAAGATTCCTCCTACCCTGCATTGCCATCTGCCATTTAGCTAGAGAAGAGAGAGAGAGAGAGAGAGAGATAGAGATTCCTCCTACCCTTGATTGCCAACCGCCATTAGCTAGAGAGAGAGAGAGAGAGAGAGAGAGACTCATTCTTCGGCATCCCGAAGTGGAGAAACTTTTTTTGACGTCCGGAGATCCAACCCTAAGCTCTAAACCTACCCCCCCCCCCTTCACCCACCCTCACTCCTTTCTCCACCACCCCCCTCCCCACAAATGCTGGAGGAGATTGTGGGCCAATTGTTTTTTTTATTTGTGCGTGTGTGTGTGTGTATGTGGGTGGAGATTGATTGCAGTTTTCGGGAGGGGTGGGTGGCCCAAAGATTGTCAGTTTTAAGGCCCGAGCAAGACTTCTGGGTCCTGTTTTACAAGGGAGACACGGAGGACGGAACGTGTTATATATAATAATAGTCCGGTTTGGCTCCTTTCATTTCGGTTTCACTATTTTTTGTGTTTTTTTTTTATTGTCGTTTTGTGTCGCTTGATTTTTCTTTGATTTGTGTGTGTGTGTGTGTAAGGCTGTATTCTTTTATTTTGTATTTTTTCATTTTTTTTTTCGTTTTGTGTTTTTTTTGTGAGGTTTGTCGTTTTGTGACGCTTGTTTATATTTTATTTATTTATGTTTTATTTCTATTGTGTCGCTTAATTTACTTTTTTAAATTTTGTGTGTGTATGACGCTGTATTCTTTTGTTTTTTTATTTTTCTTTTATTTTATTTTTGTGTGTGTGTGTGAGTTTTGTCGTTTTGCGACGCTTATTTTGTATTTTGTATTTATTTATTCCTTTTTATTTTTTATTATTGATTTATTATTTTCTTTTTTTTGTATCTGTGTGTTGTTTGTGTTTCGTTTCGTGTTTGTTTTTGTGAGTTTTGTCGTTTTGTGACATTGTTTATTAAATTCTTATTTTTTTTTATTTTTTAAAATTTTTATTTTTATTTTTTTTATTTATTTTATTATTTTTTATTTAGTGTCTATTTATTTATTTTATTTATTTATTTATTATTATTTTATTTATTTTTTTTTTATTTTTTGTATTTTTTGGCATCTGTTGGGTCCTTTTGGTAGCTGGCATGAACTGTCTGCCTTTTCACGTCAATTTTATTTCCTTTTCATTATTATTATTATTATTATTATTATTATTATTATTATTATTATTATTATTATTGATTATTATTATTATTATTATTATTATATTGTTATTATTATTTTATTAATTATTGCAACCCCTTCTCTTTAACTGAAACCCTTTTTGATAACGTTCACGTTATTACTTTCAGTTAATGTCAAGTACAAATAAAGTGAATAAATAACGACACAAAGAAGATATTAAATGACCATTATTTTGATAACCATCTCTTATACTACCTCAACAAGTATGGATATTGGCGATTAACCTTTGTTTTTTTATCATATAATCTTATGTACCTTGTGTATGTTATTGTATTCTTTGTATATTCCATGTATATGTCCTTAAGCTGAAAATAAAAATTATTATTATTATTATTATTATTATTATTATTATTATTATTATTATTATTATTATTATTATTATTATTATTATTCCATCCACAAAAGTAATAATGCAAAATAATTGTACCAAATAAAATTCATTATTTATTTCTAAGGTATCTGCACAAATTGGTATATTGACATATTTTTCCCTCAAACTGAGAATGACGTAATGTATTATATATAGCATATATCGCCACGTATCGCATTCTGCTTGCAATACGATATAAATGTCCACGTTCCAATTGTTGAATTATACCTGTGGTATTTGTATTTGTAATTTCATTGTTGATGAATCTCTGTATTCTACTCAACTATTTTTATTCAAATTTGTGATTTTCATGTTAAATTGATGTTTTCGATGTAACTCTAAAGGGAAAGTGAGGAGGGCTGTGTTTGTGGTACAGTGTATGTGTATGTGTTTGTGAATGGGTTAGCAATTGTTAGATAACTTTGTTATATATATATATATATATATATATATATCTATATATATAAAATATAAATTATAAAATATCAAGTCAGTTGAGTAATATATATTATATATAATAAATATATATATAGTATATATATATATATATCTATATAGATTATATTATTGACCTATTTTTTTGTTTTATTTTTTATTTTATAATTTCCACTATGAGTATCTTTTGTTAACATGATCCCTTGGAAGATAAAGTGTGGTTGTATGTTTGCACATACTACGTCCTGTAGGTGTGTTTGTGAAGGGACGAGGCAAGTGACTCGCTCACTTAATCACACAGCATTGAAATGATAATATCACCCAGGATCTCAATGTCGTGGCCTCTTCTCTCCCTCCCCCCACCCTCCCTCCCCCGCCCGTCGTGTCGCTTAAATAACCCATTCTTACAGAGTGTACCCAATGTCTCAGGCTTCTAAGACGAGGCGTAACCTTCTAGGCTATGCAAGAAGTGGTGTAAGCCCACTACTGCGTTTTCCCCGTAAGGGATAGTGCCTTCAGTCCGCCTCAAGTGGTTCATTGTAGGCATTACTTAAGGGTCTCAAAGGCATCTCGTCAGCCCCTAGCTGCAACTCCTTTCATTCATTTTGTTGTGTCTCCGTTCATATTACCTTTCTTCCATCTTATTCTCGGCCATTCCATTGAGGAGTGAGAGATGTGTATTTCTGGTGATAGAAGTTCACTCTCGACGTGGTTCGGAAGTCACGTGAAGCCGTTGGTCCCGTTGCTGAATAACCATACTGGTTCCATGCAACGTAAAAACACCATGCAAACAAACAAACAATCTTCCATCTTATTTTCCTTAAGCTTCTCGTGAGAATTGTTAATTGTTTTACAGTGCAACTGCGATGTTTTCTTCCTGTTGCACATTGCAAGCCATTTTTATTCTTAAGTTATCCTTTGCAGCCCTGAATGTCCCATATCTTACTACAGTAGATTCACATCAACCGTGCATCCGATGTCTAGGCCACCCCCTTACGACGCTCCTGATTGGCTGTTGATAAGCCAGTGACAGGGCTGAAAACTCTGTCTCTCGAGAGAGTTCACATGGGCAGGATGTATGTTTCACCTCTCCTGAGGGATACTTTCAGTCCCTTACGACTCTCCTGATTGGCTGTTGATAAGCCAATCACAGGGCTGGAAACTCTCAGTCTCTCTCGAGAGTTCACATGGGCAGGATGTATATTCCACCTCTCCTGAGGGATACGACTTTCAAAAGTATCCCTTAGGAGAGGTGGAACTTACATCCTGCCCTATGTGAACTCTCTCGAGAGAGAGACTGAGAGTGTCCAACTTTCCAACCCTGTGATTGGCTTTTCAACAGCCAATCAGGAGCCTTACTTCTACTCTATACAATTCCACCATCGCGTGTCTTAGCCCCCAAACCCGTCACTCCCCCACTACTCCTTGATTTTAACGAGATTCGAACTGGGTCATTCTGTCGTCGGACTGGGCCCCTTCCCTTAGTCGGAGACGCGCGGAAGCCATCATCATCCTCTTGATACCTTTGGCAATTAGGTAAATTCGGCGCCGATAAACACCCGGGACAATGGCCACGGAGGAAGGCGTTACAAACTCGGCCATTTCGGGGTCATTACGCGACAAAGGGGGAATACTAATTACGCCCACCCTCGGGGTCGTTCGTTATCCCTGATGAGGAGGGCGTTTCGGGCGGCGGCGGCGCCCCCACACCCCACATACCCCGACGGAGGGGTGGGGGGGCGTGGGCGCGGGGGGGGGGGGGGGGGGGGGTGGGGGGGGGGGGGGGGGGGGGGGCGGGAGCGCTTGCTAATGGCGCCGTTGCGGGGTGGGGTAGGGGCGGTGATTATGCCTGACAGGGCGCTGACGAAGTGGTTTCTACTCTGCGCGTAAAAGGGGCCGTTACGCAGATGCATTGCGTAGCGTAACGCTTCATTTTGGATGCGTCAGCATCGTCGGTCAAAAGGACACGAAGAGGGTGGTGCTTTCAGGCTGAAATTTGCGCAGAATGTCGTAAGGCACCGCTACGCAAAATTTTATGACGGTTTCCAAGGCACAATTTCATTCATTATTGGTTAATGTTCTGGCGT
>NC_061104.1:5135050-5137550 GCF_015104395.2 Macrobrachium nipponense
TGGTGTCCCATGGTATTGCGACATCAATGAGTGATACTTTTCTTCTTGACCTTGTCAATCAACGTCACGTCTGGTCTGTTTGCACGTATCACCCTATCCGTTCTGATACCATAGTCCCAGAGGATCTTTGCCTGATCGTTTTCTATCACTCTTCAGGTTGGTGCTCGTACCACTTATTACTGCAAGGTAGGTGATGTTTCTTGCACAGGCTCCAGTGGAGGGCTTTTTGCTACTGAATCATGCCTCTTTTTGTACTGGTTCTGTGCAAGTGCCGGGCATTCACTTGCTATGTGGTTTATGTTTCACTTTCGTATTGCACTTCCTAACATATGGGAGAGATGTTATTTCCGTCTATCGTACTTTGAACATATCTGGTTCTTAGGGCCTGATCTTGTGCCGCTGTTATCATTCCTTCAGTTTCCTTCTTTAGCTCTCCCCTCTGTAGCCATTGCCAATTGTCATCGCTGGCTAGTTCTTTAGTCTGTCTCATGTATTGTCCATGCATTGGTTTGTTGTGCCAGTCCTCGGTCTCTGCCTCTGTCTTTCTGTTCTTTCTGTCTCGTATATTTCTGGGTCTTCGTCTGCTTTTATTAGTCCTTCTTCCCATGCACTCTTTAGCCACTCGTCTTCACTGGTTTTCAGATATTGCCCAGTGCTCTGTTTTCGATGTTGACGCACGTCCTCTATACTTAGTAGTCCTCTCCTCCTTCCTTCCTTTGTGTTATGTATAGTCTGTCTGTATTATTTGCTCTTGGGTGTAGTGCTTTGTGTATTGTCATATGTTTCCTGGTTTTCTGATCTATGCTGCGGAGTTCTGCCTTCGTCCATTCCACTATTCCTGCGCTGTATCTGATTACTGGCACTGCCCATGTGTTTATGGCTTTTATCATATTTCCGGCGTTGAGTTTTGACTTGAGTATCGCCTTGAGTCTCTGCATATATTCTTTCCTGATCGTGTCCTTCATCTCTTGGTGTTTATAATCTCCTCCTTCCATTACTCCCAGGTATTTGTATCCTGTCTCATCTATGTGTTTGATGTTGCTCCCATCTGGTAGCTTTATCCCTTCAGTCTCGTTACTTTGCCTTTTTGTATTTGTTGACTAAGGCGCATTTTTCTATTCCAAACTCCATCCTGATGTCCTCAGGATACAATCCTTACAGTCTGGATTAGGGTATCTATTTCCTTGATGCTCTTACCATACAGCTTGATGTCGTCCATGACATCAGATGGTTGATTCTGTTGCCTCTTTTCTTGAGTTGGTACCGGCTCCATACATCTTCTGTAGTACTTTTGTCATGGGAATCATGGCTACTATACGAAGAGTAGTGGGGTGGGGACAGTGAGTCGCCCTGGAAGATCCCTCTCCCTGATATAACCTCTGCTAGTCTTATTCCAGAGCTTGTAAGTATTGTATTCAGTTGCGCATTGTATTTTTGAGGAAGCTGATGGTATTTTCCTCTGCCCCATTATAATTTCAGGCATTCTATTAGCCATGTGTGTGGTATCATGTCGAAGGCTTTCTTATAGTCTATCCATGCCACCATGCTTAGGTTGGTTTTCCTTCTCCTACTGTTCTTCATTACATTTTCTTTTTGTCTATCAGGAGCTGGTCTTTTGTGCCCCTACAACTTCCTTCTGCAGCCTTTCTGTTGGTTGGGGACGGTGTTTGTTTTTCCTCTAGGTAGTTGTATAGCCTTTCACTGATGATACCTGTTAGTAACTTCCACATTATTGGTAGGCAGGTGATAGGCCTGTAGTTACTGGCTATATTTCCCTTACTCTTGTCTTTTGTACTAAGGATGTTCTTCCTGTGGTCATCCATTTGGGTGCTTGGTGATTTGAGATACAATGCTGGAGTTGTTCTGCTATTCGTGGGTGTAGGGCCTTGAAGTTTTTGAGCAGTATCCATGGACTTCATCGGGACCTGGGGCTTTCCAGTTTGGCATTTTCTTAGTTGGTGTCTGACTGTGTCTGTCGTGATGTCTGTGAATCTTTGTTTTATTCTCCCTGTTTCTTCTTCTTGACTTCCTGGAGCCATGTTGCATGTTTGTTGTGTGATACCGGATTGCTCCATATGTTTTCCCAGAGTCTCTTACTTGGTTCGGCTTCAGGAATTTCTGGGTGGTTTTGTCTTCCCCTCTTAGTTGGCTGTATAGTCTTTTTCTGGTTGGTTCCGAATAGTTTGTTACTGTTGGTATCCCTTATTCCTGTTCATGTATTGTTGATCTTATGTGCTTTGGCCTTAAGCCCTCTGTTTTAACATCTTATATTGTGTTGTTTAATCCCCTCTCTTGTACTTTGTATTCTCGTTGAGTTCCTCCCTTGTTTTCTTGCTTCTTAGCCTTTTTTCTGCCATCTCTTTCAGTTTACTCAAGTCAGATCTCATCACCATGATTTGCTTTTCCAGTCGCCTTTTCCAAGGAGGTTGCTGTTTTGGTTTCTGTTGGGTTGGTTGTGCTGGTGTGTTGGTGTTCGAATTCCCATCAGTTCTGCTACTAA
>NC_061104.1:5147550-5155050 GCF_015104395.2 Macrobrachium nipponense
AATATTTGACAAAATTCGGGAAGCGATACAAATATTTGAGAAAATTCGGGAACTGGAAGCGAACGAATACGTTTGAGATAATTCGGGAAGTGATATTTTAAATATTTGAAAATTCAAAGGGAGCGGGAAGCGAAACGAATATTTGAGAAAATTCGGGAAGTGATACGAATATTTGAGATAATTAGGAAGTGATACAAATATTTGAGATAATTCGGGAAGCGAAACGAATATTTGAGATAATTCGGGAAGCGATACGAATATTTGAGATAATTCGTGAAGTGATACGAATATTTGAGATAATTCGGGAAGCGAAACGAATATTTGAGATAATTCGGGAAGCGATACGAATATTTGAGATAATTCGGGAAGTGATACGAATATTTGAGAAAATTCGGGAAGCGAAACGAATATTTGAGATAATTAGGGAAGTGATACGAATATTTGAGATAATTCGGGAAGTGAAACGAATATTTGAGATAATTCGGGAAGCGATACGAATATTTGAGATAATTCGGGAAGCGATACGAATATTTGAGAAAATTCGGAGAGTGATACGAATATTTGAGATAATTCGGGAAGTGATACGAATATTTGAGATAATTCGGGAAGTGATACGAATATTTGAGATAATTCGGGAAGTGATACGAATATTTGAGATAATTCGGGAAGTGATACGAATGTTTTCAAGATAACTACTGTTGTCTTTCACCTTTCTAACCAATGTGGATTTAAGATAATTCATAAGATAATATATTTTCGATGTATAATCCTTCAGTTGGCATAATCGTAAGCCTTATGCACTCTGAAACAAATGGAAAATTAAAATGAAGAATTTTAGGTTTATACTGGATTTATATTTTTTAACTAGTATAAATTTGAAACAATCCATAAATTAATATAAGTATTTTTAATATAATCCTCCATTTAGCATTTAATCGATTCACTTTAAAAAAGTAAAAAAGTAATTTTTTTTTATCTATCCATAAGATGCATTTTAAAAAAAATTAGAAATCGATAACAAAAAGACTTGAATATTTTCAAAGTCGTAAAACTGTCGCACTTCAAAAGTATTTTCAAATTCGTAAGTCCGATGCACTTAAAAATATTAAAATAAAAAAAATACTTTTTGAAAGTCATAAGGCCGATGCACTCAAAAATATTAAAATTTGAAAATAAAAAAAATAAAAGCCCCTTGTCAAAGTCGTAAGTTCGATGCCCTTTAAAATAGAATAGAGAATAAAAAAAAAGATGTTTCAAAGCCGCAAGACCGATGCATTTTTTAAAAATTAAAAACTAGAATATAAAAAAATGTAGATGTATCCCTGTATCCCAAAGAATCATCTGGCAGATTTCTGTGATCATATCACCATCCGTAAGATGAAGAAAGAGCTTTCTTATGTTGCACTGATTATCTTCTTGAATTCTTCCAGAATTCTTTCGACACTCCGTTTGAGCTCGTTTCTTGAGTAATTAGGATTCTAATTATTTTCTATTTTTTTAGGACGATATGATGAGAGAGAGAGAGAGAGAGAGAGAGAGAGAGAGAGAGAGAGAGAGAGTGGACGATAGGTGGTTGTCTCTTGTTCCTTCTCAGCAATTGTTTGAGTGATTTCTGTCAAGGAATTTGACTGAAGAATCCCCCTAGACATTGTCATGTGCCCTCTCTCTCTCTCTCTCTCTCTCTCTCTCTCTCTCTCTCTCTCTGGTCGTCTCTTTATATTGATATATGAGCTTGTATCTCTCTATCAGTGTGGTGAATATGTGTGACAAATTCTCTCTCTCTCTCTCTCTCTCTCTCTCTGTGAAAAATACGAATGAAGACAAAGGCGACACAATTTACTTTTCATGCAAGACAGCTCAGTATCTCGACCCTCAGGGACCATTCTCCGAATATCATTCCAACTTTATATATAATCTTTTATATCCTTTCGTGTCCTGTTCTTGCCTTGGGAACTGCCCGTCCATTGACACAATCGCCCTCTCTCTCTCTCTCTCTCTCTCTCTCTCTCTGAATTTTTAGTTTTAATCTTTCTATCTTTTATTGAATATGGATGGTAAAACTCTCTCTCTCCTCCGATTTTTTTTAATCTGTCTATCTTTTATTCTCTCTCTCTCTCTCTCTCTCTCTCTCTCTCTCTCTCTCTCTCCCTCCTAATTTTTAGTTTTTCTCCTCTCTCCAGTCTCTCTCTCTCTCTCTCTCCTCTCTCTCTCTCTCTCTCTCTCTTATATGTCCAAACCTCCCCAGAAAATATGAAATATTTCTCCCTCTCTCTTTCTTTTCTATGTCCAACAATCCCCACGTTAAAAGGACGTCTCTCTCTCTCTCTCTCTCTCTCTCTCTCTCTCTCTCTCTCTCTCTCTCTTTTCCATGTCCAACGCTCCCACCACCAAAAAGGAAGAAGAAGAAGAGGAAGAAGAAATGGAATCTTTAACACCACTGTCAGGTTGCATAAAGACCTTGGGTCAATTAAGGATCCGCTAGACACCTTTTTATTTTATTTTTTTTTTTATCTTTTTTTTTTCTTTTGTCGCTTCTCGGCCACAAAGGCCGTTTTTCCCCTTCGATGCGTCTCCCTGCTCCGGTGGTTTTTACCTCCTTGCTGGTTTTTCTTTTTATTTTTTTACCTCTGGTTTTTTTCACCCTTCGCTGGTTTTTTATTTTCATTTTTTACCGTTTTTTTTACTTCTTCGCTGGTTTTTTTCTTTTTATTTTTTACCTCTGGTTTTTTACCTCTTTTGTTTAAACTCTTCACTGGTTTTTTCTTTTTATTTTCTACCTCTGGTTTTTTTCCCCTCACTGGTTTTTTTTTTTTTACCTCTTCACTGGTTTTTTTTACCTCTTCACTGGTGTTTTTTACCTCGTCGCTGGTTTTTTTTTCTTTTTATTTTTTACCTCTGGTTTTTTACCTCTTTTTTTTAAACTCTTCACTGTTTTTTTCTTTTTTCCTCTGGTTTTTTCCCGCCCTCTTCACTGTTTTTTTTTTTTTTTTTTACCTCTTCACTGGTTTTTTTAACCTTTATTTCTTTTTATCTGGCTGGATTTTAGTCAGTGAACTTATCTCTGTGGTGGTTTTTACCTGTGAGATTTTTTTTATGTCCTCAGTTTTTTTTTCCCCGTGTGGTTTTAATTTCGATGGTTTTATCTCGGCGATTTTATCTCGTAGTTTTACTTCGGTGAATCTTACCTCCTCGTTTGGTTTTACCACGATGACTGTACCTCCGGTGGTTTTTATCTCGGTAATTTTACCTACTTGGTGGTTTTTTTATCTCGGTGATTTGAACCCATTGGTGGTTTTTACCTTGGTTGTGTTTCCCTTTCGGAGGTTTTTTCCTCGGTGATTGACCATTTCAGTGGTTTTTACCTTGGTGATTTTTCCTTCTCCGTGGTTTTTTTCTCGGTGATTGACCATCTCCGTAGTTTTTACCTTGGTGATTTGACCTTCTCGGAGGTTATTTCCTCTGAAATAATAAAGAAAATCAAGTACCATTTTACAACAACAAAAAAGTTATTAATACGAACAAGAATCCAAACTACGAAATAAATAAAAAAAAATAAAAAAAAAACAGCCCATTTAAAAAAAAAAAAACAAAAAGAGTTTATTACAGAACAAGAATAACCGAAACAACGAATTAAAAAAAATAAGAACGAGAAGGATTTATTCATCCAAAAGCCTTGATTAATTTTCCCCATCCCTGAAACATCCCACGAAATAAAGCATAACGTGATTCTGGGGCGTTAAGTAACCTCCTTATGCAAATTACCTCTACGGAACAGGAAGGACCATCTGCTCCGTAATTGGATGTTCCAACTCGGCAGTTTAAAGTTCTCCGTCAAAAGAGAAGGAAGCGATGACGTCACGCGGTGCGCTTTTCCCGACTAAGCGACGGGAGATAGATAAGAGGGGTTGCGGGAGACACTTCTGACACTCTGTGTGTATTTGTGTGTTTTAAGGGTAGGTTATGGTGACGCGAGTTTTAAGTGATTTATGGTGAGAAAATGAGGATTGCGAGTATGATGCAATTTTATTTTGGGGGAGGGGGGGGGGGTGTTTAAATGCATTTCTATATATAGGGGTGGGGGCAGGAATCTGAACTTTCGATTCAATGAAAAATTATAAATAGTATATTTACATATATATATATATATATAGTAAATATATATATATACTATATATGCATATACACTGCATGTTTATACGTATCTATATAAATAGACTTGTATATATAATTTATATTTCTATATATGTTACACACACACACACACACAAACACACACACACACACACACACACACATATATATATATATATATATATATATATATATATATATATATATATAAATGTGTGTCTGTGTCTGTGTGTGAGTGCAGGTTTATAAGACGAAATAAGGCTCACTAGTGTCCTATCTCTTGCCTCTGCCCTAAATTGACGCAATTTTAAACTTCTTATTCCCAGTGGCGCTTTAAAAATACCCGAAACATCCCAAAACCCCCCTCTATTTTTAGGTATTGTCATCAACGCATTTAACCCTTGAGCATGAAGACGAGTTTAGCCCAACTGTATTTTTATAATATTTTTTAGTTTTCTTACAAAACTAATGAGGCTAGAGGGTTGTAAATTGGTATGTTGGCCATACACCCCCCAATCATCAAACATACCAAATTGTAGCCCTCTAGCCTCCGTAGTTTCTATTCTATTCAAGGTTAAAGTTAGCGAAAATTGTGCTTCCGGCAACGCTACGGGACAGGCCACCGCCGGGGCGCGGTTAACGTTTCGTGGGGCGCGACTCACACAGCATTTTACCGAGGCCACCGAGAGATCGTACAGAAAACTTAGGTGCATTTTTTAATAGTTTTTTTTTTTCTAGTAAACAGTACGCTTTATACACACTGAGAAAAAAAAATAAAGAAATAAAAAATTCTCCATTTAACACCCGCCGTCCTTAGTTGCCTAATCGTCTTTAGCTCATGTTGCCATTCAGAGTGTGGTCCAGAATTCTAAAGAATAAGAGAATGAAAGAATGAGACGCGTGTACAGCTGCTGGATACGCTCGTAATTGAGAGAGAGAGATGAGAGCAGAGAGATACGAGAGACGAGAGGGAGAGTTCTGAAGTCCAAATAGATTTGAGAGAGAGGAGAGAGAGAGAGAGAGAGAGAGAGAGAGAGAGGTTCTGAAGTCCAAATAGAGAGAGTGAGAGATAGAGGGAATGGTACTGGGAGGCCTTAAAAGAGAGAAGGGAAAGGGAAAGAGAGAGGGGGAGATTCTGAAGCTTAGAGAGAGAGAGAGAGAGAGAGGGGAAGAGAGAGAGAGGAAGAAGAGGGGGGGTACTGAAGCTTGAAGAGAGAGAGAGGTACTAAATCTTAAACAGAGAGAGGAGGGGGATACTGAAGCTTAGAGAGAGAGAGAGAGAGAGAGAGAGAGAGGGTTTTTTTACCCTTCGCAGTCTACATATGAAGATTAATCTTTCCTCACCTTTCACACTGTTTCACGAGTATGAATGTCATACTAATTAACACATTTCCTTTCATTTCCTTCTCGAGCTAGGATTGACTCATTCATATAAGTAACCAGAGTGAAACTTAAGATTTCCCACGGCTAGATTGAGAAGGAAGTCAGTCATTTAGTGTAGAAAGCACTGACATTCTAGACGGCTCTAGAATGACAGACAAGTTCTAGAATGACAGCCAAGTTCTAAAAATGACATCCAAGGTCGTCTTTCGTCGTTGATTGGGCAGGAGTGGTAATAGCCAAGTTCTATAATGACAGCCAAGGACGTCTTTCGTCGTTGGTTGGGCAAAAGTGGTAATAATCTACATTTTTGTAATGATACTTTCACCTACATAAGTTATTCCTTCCTGGGTCATACGGTTCGCTCTGGCAATTTTAGTTGTTTTTGGAGACTTATGTATATTTTTAAATTTTATATCTTTGGATTATTTTGGCGATGTAAGTCTTTATTGTGGGGAAATAAGGGATTTTCAAATGTTGGAACTAGATAAAATATATTTCTTTAGACTGAAACAGGTATTATTAAACTAATCCGGAATTGTATATCTTGCAAATTTTCAGCGACATAATTTGTGGATTAAAAAAAAATTGTAAATGTTTGAATAAAACTACAATATCTGTTTCTTTAGGATGAAATAGCTATTTAAATAATTGTGAATTAAAGAGATTTTGTTTAGACTTTTAAATATATATTACAATATCTGTCCTCATATAAAACAGAATTATTTAAATGAGCCAAAATTAAGTTGATGGCATCAAGTAGTTCAGACATGTTGTGCTTTGTCGAGTATAGAAAGATTGCTTTGTAAAATAATGATGACAATGTCCTTCCTTTTAGAATTTATATTCAAATATTTTTCTTACTTAAAAATAATCCGGAAGTAATCTCGTCAGTTCCTATAATTGCTATGGAATGCAGGAAAGATTCTTTAATGATAGAATAACATCACGATATACATTCCTTTAGAATGAAGAAATATTAAAATTCTACCTCATCAAAACAATCAGTGACCTAGCTATGTATTTTTAAGGAAGGAAAAGATTTTTTGTAATGGTGGAATGTGCATTAAAATATCCATCTTTTTAGAGCAGAGACATATTCAAAATTCTACTCCAGCAAAAATAAACAAATGATTTCTGTATCACCTAAAAAAATCTATTTTGCCACTTCCAAAATCAGCTACGGTTGGCCCTTCTTGTAACCAGCATTCCAGGGACCTTAATGGCACCCTCTGCCGCCCCCCCCCCCCTACCGGGCATTCCGAAGTCATAATGCCCCTTGCCCCCTCCCCCCCATCCCTCTACGCCAACCTCCCAAGCCTCCAAAGTCATAATGAAGAAAGTTGACGTGAGGACCATTAGTCAAGACATGAAGGAAGATTCAAGTAGCTAGATCCATCTCGCGTGATGAAGTGACGCTATCCTTACAGGAGCCCAGCAGGTAAACAGCCCAGGAGTGACAAATGATCCCGGGCGTGATCGAGGTTTATACTGGCCGACAGGTAACCATCTACTACTATAGCTCTCAGTGAGGAATTTGCTTGCTTGCTTGCTTGCTTCCTGGCTGGCTGGCTAGGTGGAAGTGGTGCTTGTCAGGAATGGTGTCTGATGTTGTAAGGTGGAATTTTTGATGCCGAATGGTTGGTTACTTTTGAGATTGTCTGAGGGTTTTCAGAAGTGGTGTTACTGTGATTATATTATCAAGTTTGGGATTAATCACTGAACTGAAAGAACTGAAAGTTTACTATACAAAAATGGAACATAAAAATGGCCAAAATCTAAAGAAAGTGACAGATTTTTTGCCTATTTTCCATCGCATTTGTTCTTAGGTTTAAGTTGTTGACGTTAATGTGGCTATATTACCAAATTTGTAATTTATCATCGACCTATAAAACTATCAGTTACCTAAAAAATGGAAGATACAAATGGCTGAAATATAAAGAAACTGAGATTTTTTTGTTTGCTATTTTTCGTCGCATTTCTTACTTT
>NC_061104.1:5160050-5187550 GCF_015104395.2 Macrobrachium nipponense
CTCTCTCTTCTCTCTCTCTCTCTCTCTCTCTCTCTGTATATATATCTATATATATATATATATATTATATATAGATATATATATATATATATATATATATATATATATATATATATCTATATATATATAATATATATAATAATATATCTTATATATAATATATATATCTATATATATATATATATCATATATCTATCTATCTATCTATCTATATATATATATATATATATATATATCTATATATACATATATCTATATATATATATATATATATATATATATATATATATACAGAGAGAGAGAGAGAGAGAGAGAGAGAGAGAGAGAGAGAGAGAGAGAGAGAGAGTTCAAAGCTAGGTATCAAGTGCTTTGGTTAATTTCAACTCCCTATAACGAAGATTAAAATTTCTTCAACCATCGTGGACCACCATGTGCATAGAATGTCATTATCAAAATCATAAAAAAAATCACATTAAAGTAATTCACCAAATGTCTCAGTTGTAAGGTTTGAGAATAAAAAAGATATATATAAGAAAAGTGTTTAAATAAAAAGTGGGAGGAGTCTGGGGTTGGGGGCGGGGCTTACAAGAAAGCACCCAGGCGTACTTCCAAGGAAGCATGTTATCATCTCATTTAAGCAACAGATGTTTGAAGTCTTGGCGTAACTACTAAATAAAAAAAAAAAACCTTTTTGCGTCCTTCAGACTTCATGCTTGACGCTTGCGTCATTATTCAAGTTTCTTCTACCCCTTAGACTTTTAAATAAAAAGTCTATTATAAGCATTGCGTAACTCCAAAATTCAAGATATATATAATGTTTTTGTATTATTATTCAACATATATGTGTAGCTTTTGAATACAAAAGTAATTATATATTTATTCAGACTTTTCCTTTATTCTTTTAGCTTTTAAAAAGGAATATTTTTTAAAGGCTAAAGGATAAAAGAAAGTCTGAATAATATATATATATATATATATATATATATATATATATATATATATATATATATATATATATATATACAAACATACACAAGTTATTCTCATAATAGTTCTAGCCATTAAATGTAAACATGTGATACTTGATACTTCAGGCTATTTGAGCCAACGGAAGTGATGTCATTCGAAGAGGCACATTTCCACTTAATAACTTAAGAAGAAGGCAGCGTTTAATCATCCTCATGGTCAATTGCATTTCATTATACGGTGTGTTAAGTTCTCCTTGTGTTTTTGGGTTCGACGGGACACAGACACACACACACACACACACACAACTCTGTAACTTACGTGAGCTGTTGCCGGTCATTTCTGGTTTGTTCCTTCTGACTTGGTTCTGCTTCAACTAGTTTTTATTTTTTTTAAATTGTTGTTTATAGTGTACTATGTCTTGTATTTGTATTTTAGCGCTTTTAATGTTAATTTCATTGTCTTCTGTCTTTACAGCTTGAATATGAAACCTTTGTGTTTTGAAACGTTGCAATAAATGTATTTTAAGGACCACCTGAGATGTACTTCCTCCTAGAATTGTCTTATATTGTTCGAGTTACCAGTAACCACCATATCTTAGAACGTTATATATATATATATATATATATATATATATATATATATATATATATATATATGTGTGTGTGTGTGTGTGTGTGTGTGTGTGTGTGTGTGTATGTATGCATGTATGAATGTATGCAAGTATGCAAGAGTATTATTACTTGCAAACTTTATCTTCAAAGAAGGAGAGCCTCCCTGTCTCTCAGATGAAACGATATTGTGAAACGCTGTCTCGAGTCAGGCAGTTGTCCCAGGCAGTGAAGGACTTTCTTGAACCAACCCCCAAAATGTAGGACACAGGAACCCAGTTAAAACGCAAGTGCCACGGTAGGGAGAGAGAGAGAGAGAGAGAGAGAGAGAGAGAGAGAGAGAGAGAGCAGTAAACGAGGTAATGACGTTTTGAAAATGTGCCCATAAGTAAGGAGAGAACTTACACAGCCCGTAAAGTAGACAGCTTAAGAGAGAGAGAGAGAGAGAGAGAGAGAGAGAGAGAGAGAGAGAGAGATTCACAAACCCAGATACAAATTGGGTAATTCTATCTGTTGCAATCCCATTTAAAATAAAATTAGTAAGCTTTCAAGCGATAAGAAAATGAGAGAGAGAATTCTCCTCGTCCTCCGTACGTTAATTTGCGGTTCCTCTTTCGATAACAAAACATTTTACTAATTTTTCAATAAATTTCACTTAAATATTTCTAAATGCACCGTAAATTGCATTAAAGAATGCATTATAGGAATATTTTGCTCTAGAAATATACGTCTTCAATGCGTATTTTTCAAAATATACGTCGTCCGCACGTCTCTCTGAAACTTTATTTCGTCAGTACTTCGCCTTGAAAATATACTTTGTCAATGCGCCGCTCCGTAAAAATATACGTCGTCTTGACGTCGCTCCGTAAAAATATACGTCGTAATGACGTCGCTCTGAAAATATACGTACGTCGTTAATACGAAGCTTTGATCATGTACGTCGTCCATACGTCGCTTTGAAAATGTAGTTTTTGAGCACATTGCTTTGAAAATGCAGGTCTCCAGCAGTACGTCGCTGTGAAATATACGTCGTCAATATGTCGCTAAGAAAATGAGTGCCGTCAATATGTCGTTTTGAAAATATACGTCATCAATATGTCGCTGTGAAAATTTACGTCGTCAATACGTTGCTGTGAAAATATACTTCATCAATACAATGCTTTGAAAATATGTCATCAATATGTCGCTTTGAAGATATACGTATCAATATGTCGCTGTAAAAATATACGTCATCAATATGTTGCTGTGAAAATATACCTTATCAATATGTTGCTTTGAAAATATACGTCATCAATATGTCACTTTGAAAATATACGTCATCAATATGTCGCTTTGAAAATAATGTTCAATCAATATGTCCGCTTTTGGAAAATACGTCATTAAATTATGTCACCTTTGAAAATATACGTCATCCAATTTATTATCGAAAATTTTGAAAATATACTGTCATCAACTATGTCCGCTTTGTGAAAATTTACATCACAATATGTCGCTGTGAAATCTAGCCTTAATATGTCGGCTTTTGGAAAATATACGTCATCAATATGTCGCTGTGAAAATTTACATCATCAATATGTCGCTTTGAAAATATACGCCTTCAATATGTCGCTTTGAAAATATACGTCATCAAAATATGTCGCTTTGAAAATATACGTCATCAATATATCGCTTTGAAAATATACTCCGTCAATATGTCGCTGTGAAAATTTACGTCATCAATGTGTCGCTTTGAAAATATACGTCATCAATATTTTGCTGTGAAAATTTACATCATCAGTATGTCGCTTTGAAAATATACGTCATCAATATATCGCTTTGAAAATATACGTCGTCAATATGTCGCTTTGAAAATATACGTCATCAATATGTCGCTTTGAAAATATACGTCGTCAATATGTCGCTTTGAAAATATACGTCATCAATATGTCGCTTTGAAAATGTACGTCGTCAATACGTCGCTCTGTAGATATACCTACATCGTCCACACGCTGCTCTGAAACTGTACGTCATCTATACGTCGCTCTGAAACCGTATCTCGCATCCGCGCCTCAAAAAGAAAAATAAATAGATAAATAAATAAATGCATAATTCATCTTTGTCCGTCTGAACGTTGCATCATCCCCTTGTCTGGCCCGATAAGACGTAATCAATGGGCCATCAATTACTCAGTGTGAGGCGGGAAACAATGAGTCTCAGGAACTCATTAGCGGACCAGAAGACGTCCATTACGCGGCTATCAGGCAGCTATTAGGCGACTGTTAGGCGGCTATTAGACCTAATTGAAATAGCAGGTGTTGTGGCGACTCTGTCGGGCGATAACGGAGGTTCCAGATTGGCCATTTACCTGCTGAAATCATGGCCGGATGTTATTCGTGAGCGAGATCTGAACAGTTAAGGGATGCTGGACTAGATAAGATGGAAGTGGGTTTGGGAAAGAGCGAATTGGTATCTCGAGCCTTTGGAAAGCCTTTGGGAAGCCTTTGGACGCCCTTGGAAAGCCTTTGGAAAGCCTTTGGGAAGCTTTTAATATTCTTGATGATACTGAAGCCTTTGGTTAGACTTTAAAAATCCTGATGGTATCTCAAGCCTTTGGAAGATCTTCAATAATCTTAATAACATCTTGAATGGTTGGAAAGACTTTGATATTCTTCATGATATATCGAGCCTTTAGTTGAAATTTTTTTATTCCTTCATTAAACCTATTCTCTAGTAATTAGTAGTATTCCTCCAAAAAGTCTTGTTTTGAATTTCCATTACTGAATCAGAAGCATTTTCTATTCACGCGAAACATGCGAGAGAGTTCTGTGACTATAACTTTCTTTCTACAATTAGACTAGAAAGGAAGGTTGTAGCATCAAGTTAACTAAATGGCAGGTATAATTTTTATACATCGCTACGAGATTCGACTTACAGAATAAATTCATCATTAAAAAGAAATATTTGGTCGTCCAAAAATCAAAGAAAACTCTTGAGCCACGGAGAGTGTTTAACTCCTGAAGCCTTTTCCTAATTACAAAATGATCATCCTCTGCTTTAGACCCAGCAAAGTCACAAATAAGAAGACTGTGCCTGAATATAATCAACTCTCCCTCCCCTCCCTCCCTCCCTCCCTCCCTCCCCTCCCTCCCTACCCTCCTCCTCCTCCCTTCCCTAAGCAGGGGGACCCCCCAGCCCCTGGGATGATGATATCTTGAGCAGGACGAGATCCGAAAGGTGTCTTAGGTGTTCCTCTAAGCACTGGGAAGTAACTTAATACCTCTGAAGATTAGGAGGCTCGAGAGGAGATCCCGAGAGAGAGAGAGAGAGAGAGAGAGAGATAGAGAGAGAGAGAGAGAGTAGGAGAGTTAAAAAGATCGAGAGTAGGAATCAAGAGAGAGAGAGATAGAGAGAATGAGGGAAGGAATAAAAAAAGGGGGGAGAGATAGGGAGAAAGGAGGAGAAATAAAAAAAAGAGAGAGGAGGAAAAAGGAAGCTGTAAAAAGGAGAAGCAGAGAAGGAGAGAGAGAGATGAGAGAGAGAGAAAGAAATGAGGGAATAAGAGAGCGAAAGGAAAGGAATCAAAAAGGAGAAGAGAGGTAGAAAGGTATTACAGAGAGAGAGAGAGAGAGAGAGAGAGAGAGAGAGAAGGAATCAAGAGAGAGAAAGGAGGAATCAAAAGAGAGAGAGAGAGAGAGAGAGAGAGAGAGAGAGAGAGGAGGAATACACAGAGAGAGAAAGGAATAAAAGAGGGAGAGAGAGACAAAAGAGGAATCAAGAGAGAGAGAGAGAGAGAGAGAGAGAGAGAGAGAGAGAGAGAGAGAGAGAGGAGGAAAGGTAAGAGCGAAGAGAGAGAGAGGTAGAAAGGTTAAAGAGAGAGAGAGAGAAAAGAGAGAAGGAAGAGTAATACTCAGAGATAGAAAGGACTAAAAGAGGGAGAGAGAGAGAGAGAATCAAGAGAGAGAGAAGAGAGGAGGGGGGTGAGAGGAATACAGAGAAAGAGAGAGGTAGAAAGGAATAAAAGAGAGAGATAGACAGAGAGAGACAGAAAGACAGACAGGGAGTGAGAGAACACTTCCCACAGAGGAATGCAGGCAAGGAAGACGCCCCTCCCTCAAGCACACTGAGGAAGGCGAGGGTGCCGAGGCACTTCAAATTTTGAGGGTGAAAGGTGATGAAAGGGCGAGTGAAAGGGAAATGTTATCTGCTTGCTTGAAGTCACAAGAGAGCGTTGTGAAGGAAGCTGATCATGCTTTAGTAAGGCAGGAAGGTTGGGCTATAGATAAGGCAGGTTTTAAATACAGGAACCAGGAACCACATCTCGTTGGTGAACTCTCTATTTGGCCATAGATTTTATAGCACGCTCCCCGAGTAAGCTGGAGGTCGGATGACGCCTTGCTGAATTTGAATTCATTCTAGGGTAAAATGGTGTTGAATTAGTCTTAGGAAATGGTGAAAAGGTTAATTTTATAATAAGGCAAAATATAAGTGTAAAATGGAAAAGAATTCATGTTGAGATGTACTATAATTATAATTGTTCTCTCCGTCCCCCGAATTCTTGCAAAGATCTGGTTGTGAACTCTCGATTAACTTGTTATTTTATTTTAATTGTTGTTGTTAATGTTTTTGATGTTATTGTTGTTTTTGTTTACGAAATCTTTGTTGATTTTGTTATTGATGTCATTGTTGCTCTTGTTGTTTTTGATGTAATTTTTTTTTTTTTTTTTTTTTTTTTTTTTTTGTTTTTTTTTTTTTTTTTTTTTATGATGTCTGTTGTTCTTCTTGCTTTTAATGTCATTGTTATTCTTTTTTCCCGTGCTGTTTTTTATGTCGATGTTTTTTTTTATATCAATTTTGTTTTTGTCCTTTTTTGACATTGTTTTTCATTTAACATCAGTTTTCCCTGTAATTAAGACGAGTTCTGTTAGTTTGTCCAAATAAGAACAAATGATACTGTTACATGAGCTTGCACAGGGAGGGCGATGAGTTCGAGATGTCTTAGAGCCTCTCTCTCCTCTCTCTCTCTCTCTCTCTCTCCGCAGGCACCATTGTAATTGGGAAGAAGTATCAAGGGTTATGTTGCAAGCATTCCCAAGGAAAGAAAGAAGATGAGAGAGAGAGAGACCGATGACAGAGAGGAGAGAGAGAGATAGAGAGAGAGGAGGAATACAAAGAGAGAGAAAGAGAACACGAGAGAGAGACAGAGACAGAGAACGGAGAATTAAAATACCCCCCTCCCCCCCCCCAAAATGAGAGAGAGAGAGAGAGAGGAGAGAGATGAGAGGACGAGAGAGGAGAGAGAGAGAGAGAGAAAGTGATGAATTCAAAAGAGAATGGAGAAATCAAGAAGAAAGAAGGAGAGAGATAGAGATAGGAGAGAGAGAAAGTAGGAATTAAAAGAGTGAGAGCGGGGGAATAGAGAGAGGAGAGAGGAGAAATCAGAGATGAGAGAGGAGAGATAGAGCAGGAGGAATCAAGAGAGAGAGAGAGAGAGAGAAATGATGAAATCAAACGAGAAAGGAAAAATCAAGAAGAAAGAATGAGAGAGATAGAGATAGAGAGAGAAAAAAGTAAGAATTAAAAGAGGGATAACGGAAGAATCAAGAGAGAGAGAGAGAGAGAGAGAGGATAGCGAGGAGAGAGAGAGAGAGAGGTGTAATTCAAAAGAGAAATAAAAACAAGAAGGTCAGAACGAGAGAAAGATTAAGAGATGAAAAGAAAAAGTATAATAAAAAGAAAAGGAAAAGTAATGAAGTAAACAGAAAGAGAGAAAGATAGAGAGAGAGAAAAGTAGTAATAAAAAGAAGGGGAAAAGTAGGAATTAAAAGAGAGAGAGAACGGAGGGATCAAGAGAGAGAGAGAGAGAGAGAGAGAGAGAGAAGAGCTCTTCTGACAAGATTACTCAGCAGTCTTAAAGCTGCAACAATCAGAAAATTTGACGTCATAACTTTTCTGGCGCGCCTGAAATGAAAAAGAAAAACAAAGCTCTCCCAGGTCCCCTTTGCTTGGCATTGAGAGAGAGAGAGAGAGAGAGAGAGAGAGAGAGAGAGAGAGAGAGAGAGAGTGACACTCATTCACTTTCTTATTAGTGCTGGCTCACACACACACACACACACACACAGCAACGAGAGAGAGAGATATAAAAAGGAAAAATCCTGTTAGCAACCAATATCAACGACAAAAGCAACAAGAAAACAGACAGAGAGAGAGAGAGAGAGAGAGAGAGAGAGAGAGAGAGAGAGAGAGAGAGTGGAGCCTCTAAGACGTCCCGAACCTACTGCCCTTGTCTAAGCTCACAAAACAATATCATTTGTTCTTTATTTGGAGAACTAACAGACACTTGTCATATAAAATGGAAAATTCCTGTTATCAACAACAAAAGCAACAAGATAAACAAGAGAGAGAGAGAGAGAGAGAGAGAGAGAGAGAGAGAGAGAGAGAGAGAGAGAGAGAGAGAGAGCGAGCCTCAAAGACATCTCGAACTTACTGCCCTTGTCTAAGCTCATAAAACAATATCATTTGTTCTTTAGTTGGAAAACCAACAGACACTTGTCATATAAAAAGAAAAAATCCTGTTATCAACAACGAAAGCAACAACAACAAAAAACAAAGAGAGAGAGAGAGAGAGAGAGAGAGAGAGAGACTCAAGGCAGGATGTTTTGTGTATCCCGCGTCGGCATTCTTGCAAAAGTAAATAAAGTGTGAAAGCTGCGTATACAGACCTGTTCTTGATTTGGGAAAAATGAGACTGGGTCTTATTCTTCTGTTGTTGGCTACTGTAGAATCAGGAACACACACACACTCAATGTCGATCTTGGTGAACAGAGGAAATGGAAGTTGTCTGTTCTTCATCACTGCAAACCGAGAGAGACACACAACAATGAAAAAAACAAGAAATGTAGTGATTGGAGAGACGTATGTGTGTGTGTGCGTGTGTCTGATTCATTATAATATCAAATACGAATTTGCTCAAGCAGTGGAAATGCTCCTTGTGTCTGGGGAGAGGGGAGGGGTTTGGGGAAGATTCCCACAGCTTTTATATAAAGTAAGTGAATAACATAAACTCCTCTTTTGCGAGAATTGTCTTCCATTTTTTTTTTATACTGATTGATGACATATCTCAGGCAGGGAATTGTTTAGAGAGAGCAAACTAAGACACTCGTGTTGTAGTTCCTTTTATTAATGAATGAGGGAGAGAATAGTTTCCTCATGTAAATGAATGAGGAAGGGAGTAGTTTCCTCATATTAATGATTGAGGGAGAAAAAGAATAGAAATCTTATCATTGATTTCTGATTGGTGCCTGAAACAGACAATAAGTTCTTCGTTGATGTTGTACGAATGTCCCGAATTGCTACGGAAATCCTGAAAACTCGGTTTTGAGAAACAAAAATCTGGTTTCATGATTGTTTAGATTTTTGTATTGAATTTATAAATGTTGAAGGTTTTTTATTGCATTTATGAATGTTGAAAGTTATTTTTCTAATTGGCTTTTATGATTGTTGAAGGTTATTTTATTGAATTTATAAATGTTGAAAGTGTTTAAATTTGTGAATCGTGAAGTTGTTTTTTTTAATTTATGAATGTTGACAGTTTTTTCAAATTGGTTTTCATGAATGTTTAATTTTTTTTTTTTATATTTGTAAATGTTGGAAGTTATTTTTTTATTTGTGAATGTTAAAGTGATTGTTTATTGATTTTATGAATGTTGGAGGTTATTTTTTTTGTTTGTGAATGTTGAAGGCATTTTATTGATTTTATGAATGTTTAAAGTTATTTGTTTATTGAATCTATGAATGTTGAAGGTTTTTCATTTATCATATGAATGTTGAAGGCTTTTTTTTTATTGAATTTATGAATGTTTAAAGTTATTTTTTCTTTGAACTTATGACTGATATTTTGATACTGAAAGTTTTTTTTATTGAATTCATGAATGTTTAAATTTTTCCATTGAATTTTTGAAAGTTGACATTTTATTTATACAGACTAGTACAGATAAGGGAAGTATTAAAAAGCAACGAATGATAAAACTTAAAAATAATTAAAGTTACATTGGATAGATTTCTTGCACAAACGGAAATAAAACAATTAAGAATAATTAAAAAGAACTCAGGAAATAAACGAGATATTTTCAAATGAAGCCAGCAAAATAGCAAGCAATTAGGTAAGTTAACTAAACACGGTGATAAACGTAAATGAAATGAGATAACTAGAAAGAACTGAAAGAATAAAAGCATTGCAAAGAATGGCAGAGACTTTAAAAAAGAAAAAAAAAGGAAAAGGGATAAAATAAAATAAAAACATCTCAGGAAATCCCAGTGGGTTCTTTCAAAAAAGCCACACCAACTGTTCCACTTATCCAAAAATCCTCCAACATATTATATACAACTCGACATTTCTATCCTCCCCTGAATGGAAGGACCCCGTCGGACCCACCCTCCTAGGGATTCGGCAAAAAACTGGCCCCCCCTTCCCTATAACATACTCCTGACCCCCCCCCCCCGCTCCCATGTCTCTAATGGAAGGCACACCCCCCCCACCCCCCTCCCCCCACTCCCATGCCTTCCAATAGAAGACCACTCCCCTCCTATCCTAAGGGAAAGAAAGACCCCTACCCAAATAAAGGAGGACCCGTCCTAGGGATTCAGCAGCAGCTTACGCCCCCCCGCCCCCCCTCCAAATCTCCTCTCCCATTCCCTCCCCTTCCCATCTCCTACCTCCAGTCTCCCTCTCCCCTGACCCTTCCTTCTTTCCCCACCACCCTCCTTCCTTCTTCCCCCCCCTCACCCCTCCTTCCCCCCTTCCCCTCCACCCTCCACCGGCTTCCCATTCCCACCACGCTCCTCACTGCTTCCCCACTCCCTCCGATTTTCCCCTCCACCCTCTCCTCCTCCACCTCCTTCCCAGTCCCACCCCCCTCTCCCACCTTCCCTTCCAATACTCCTCCCCCCTCCACACCCCCCCCCTCCACCCCCCCCCACTCCCCCAATTCTTTCGGGCAGAGCGGGGCCCGAAAGCAGTGGGCCGTCTCCATTGAGGAGAGGAGAAGATCTTTTGCAAAAGGCCGCACAATACTCAAGTCTTATCCTGCAGTATTAGCTTTCACTTGGCGGCGGCGGCGGGACGTTTGGGGAGGGGGGAGGGGGGGGCTCCCGAACCGGAGGGGGACATTTTGGGACAAATTTCCTTGGGACATTTTCTTAAAGAACCAGATTTCCTTCGCACAAATTTTGCTTTGGACGTCGATTTTCGGTCGGTCGGCCGGACTCGAAAAGGAGAGAGTGAGAAGCGATGAGAGGAGAGGGGAGGGAGGGAGTGTGGGGAGGGGGGAGGGAGGGTGGGCTGGGATGGGGAGGGGTGGTTTTTTCCTTGATCAAATGGTTTGAGGGGGGGGGCGGGTGAGGGGAGGGGTAGGGGTAGGGGGGTGGGGATGGGGACCTTTTCCTTGATCAAGTTGGCTGGTTTTGTGAGTGCCGGAATAAAATCACTCGTGCTTTTCTTGGTCCTTTGTAATGTATTGCAATGCGTATCCAGACAAATATATATATATATATATATATATATATATATATATATATATATTATATATATATATATAATGTATGTATTTTTTTATATATATACCGCATCTGGACTCCGGTTTGGACAGTTGAATATGAAGTTGAAATGAAGAATTTATCTTTCTTTGGTAACATATTACTGTAAGAAATAGCGGTAATATTTGAAAGGGTCGAGCGAGACGGCGAGAGAGAGAGAGAGAGAGAGAGAGAGAGAGAGAGAGAGAGAGAGAGAGAGAGAGAAAGAGAGAAAGTCTATTTATCTTACAGATGTAATCATTTATTCTTTTTATTTAATGTGTACTCGGACATTCTTCCGCAAATGACTGACAAGAATAAATTTTCTTCTGAAGAGAGAGAGAGAGAGAGATTCAAGCATAATGACTACAAAAAATCCGTACTTACATTACATCCGAACAATTTTGCAAGACCGAGAGAGAGAGAGGAATAGAGAGAGAGAGAGAAGAGAGAGATGACGAGAGAGAGAGAGAAGAGAGAGAAGAACAATCATGCCGCGGAACATCTCGAAAAAGACAAACGCCAGACCCACGAAATCGGGAATAATTAGGACAAAAATTAAAATTAGGAATCAAACTCGGGGAACAATTTCGGAAAATCGGGCCAACAAATGGAGCGTAAAATTTCCGCTGCCGAAAAAAAAAAATCATGGGCTAATTTTCTGCTTAATTCTGAATAAAGTTTATTCCGGGGAGGTGATCTCGTAAATAATTAGTACTGGCCTAATACGTGAGTTTCCTTTTTAGCGAGGGAAGTGTTTTTCATATATATATATATATATATATATATATATATCTTATATATATTATATATATATATATATATATATATATATTTATATTTTATTATATATATATATTTATAAATTTTAATTAATTATATATGTATATATATTATATTAATATATATATATATATTTTATATATATACATATATATACATATAATTTATATATCATATATATATATATATATCTATATATATATTATTCGTTTATTTATTTATTATTCATGTATTTATATATATAATATTATAATATATATATAAACTATATATATATATATATATGCATATATTTATATATATACAATATATTATTATATATAATATATTCTTATTCTATATATATATATATATATATCCTATATATATATATTATATATTATCTATATATATACACATATATATATATATATATATATATATATATATATATATAATACATACACACACACACACATCATAAGTGATCAACCGACCATCACTTGCGGAACAGAAATACGAATTTTCGACTCACTTCGGGATCGAACCCAGGTTGTCTGGAATGTACCTGCGTGGGTCAGTCGGTAGCGCCCTGACCTTTCGTTCGAGAGGGGTTCAAATATTGATTTATTTATATAATATATAAATATATATATATCTATATATATATATTAATATATATATATATATATAGAGAGAGAGAGAGAGAGACTCTCCCGCTTTCTCTCCTTACTTTCTCTCCTTTCTCTCCTTGAGCGACAGATCATCATCATCAACCTCGCGAGCAAATTGCTCTTAGGGAGGAGTGAGCATACTACAGTCTAAGAGCGCACGCACGCTCGCAGCATCGCAAATATGAACGCCCGTGTTATGAAAAATGGTACCACCCGAAATTTTTCAATATAGTCCCCACATGTCGGCTTCAAATTTATGTGTGCGAGAGACTGTAAAGGCAGAGAGAGAGAGAGAGAGAGAGAGAGAGAGAGAGAGAGAGAGAGAGAGAGAGGTGGGGGAGGGGTGTCCGGCGGCGGGGGAGTGGGTTTGGGGAGGGGAAACTCATGTACACAGTCGATGTGATAGGTTAGTCCCAGCGCGTGGTCACTGAACCATTGGTGCCGAAGGAAAGTACATGACTCGGTTAATTCGGTTTCGAATGTTCGAATACGCTATGAGAATCCTTTAGCACACACACACACACACACACACACATATATATATATGTATGTATATATATATATATATATATATATATATATATATATATATATATATATATATATTATATACACAGACTCTACCTGTTATTTTACCAGATACATAAGAAATTGAAGTAGCCACGATGACCTCTTAACTTCTCAAATTCCTTGCTTTTTTTTTTTTTTTTTTTTTTTTTTTTTTTTTTGAGGATACGCTTGTCGCTAGAAAGCCTTGAGTTCCAACTTCAAAAAATATGAAAGAAATCATGATGTCCGGTAGCGGGAAATGAACCCGCGATACCCTAAGTACGACGAGGTCACCTTTCCGACCTTACCACATGTAAAAATATGTCTGTAGTAAATATATATGTGTATATATACACTTTACATGTATATATAAATATGTATGTGTATATATATATATACAGTATACAGATAGACATATTTATCTGAACGATAGACCTTAGATAACATAACTGAAAGTTATAAAAATCTAGTGTTTTTTTTTTTAACAAATCTAGACAAGTGACCTTGAAAGACAGGTCAAGGTCATTTATTGGACATTACCTAAGAAATACGATCTAGATTATATAATAATAATAATAATAATAATAATAATAATAATAATAATAATAATAAAATAAAAATAATAATGAAAATTATAGCAGGCCCCTATTACTTCTATTTTATTTACCAGTTCAACATTTCCTCATTTTGAGCCGACATTTTCAAAGGGTGCCCAGAGAGAGAGGAAAAAAACTATGAATAATGAATTATTCATTTAGTTCCGTGAAAAATATATAATAATCAAGAGTCGTAGCATGTTAAGCTCTTCAAATTACGGCATTAAATACATTATATTCAGTTTTATTCATACAAGTACGTATTAGTTTTGTTTCCAGAAAAAATATCAATATAATTATTGAAGTGAGTTACATGTGTGAATAATTGGCACTGAAATGAATAATCTGTATTTTAGATATTTAACTCTCTTCTTCAGGAACCAAGAAAATAGGAATGGAATATTTTGCATTTATTATAATGTTCTGTGATTGATTACGTGATATTGATATTGGCCCGTCTGTATCCACTTACATTCCGGTCGTGTACGAGTCGAATAGAGAGAGAGAGAGAGAGAGAGAGAGAGAGAGAGAGAGAGAGAGAGAGAGAGAGATATCTACCGCCCAAAGTCCGAAGTCTAACCTCTATACCCGAGAGAGAGAGAGAGAGAGAGAGAGAGAGCTTACTTAAAGTCCGAAGTCTACTTCTAATACCAGAGAAAGAGAGAGATAGCTTACCCAAAGTCCGAAGTCTACTTCTAATACCAGAGAGAGAGAGAGAGAGAGAGAGAGAGAGAGAGAGAGAGAGAGATCTTACCCAAAGTCCGAAGTCTACTTCTAATACCAGAGAGAGAGAGAGAGAGAGAGAGAGAAGGAGAGGAGGAGACGAGGAGAGAGAGAGAGCCCAGGGCTTACTCCATCTCAAAGCATCAAACGACGCAGGCCCTACCCCGTTGTGAGTCGAACAAACAATAATAACTAGCAGGCAAACAGGGCAAAAATGGTTTCCCGTGAAACGGATTGTTTCCTGTTTATCGTGTAAATAATCAGCTTTCGTGCACGAACAAAGGAACCGTTTTCAGGCGATTTGGCTAAGTTTTACTGTGTATTATTATTATTATTATTATTATTATTATTATTATTATTATTATTATTATTATTATTATTATTATTATTTGGAAGGAGACCCTCTTTAAGGCCAGCTTCGTCTTCTTCTTCTTCTTCTTCTTCTTCTTATTATTATTATTATTATTATTATTATTATTATTATTATTATTATTATTGGGAAGGAGACCCTCTGTAAGACCAGCTTCGTCTTATTATTATTCTATTATTATTATTATTATTATGATTATTATTATTATTATTATTAAGGAGACCCTCTTTAATGCCAGCTTGGTATTATTATTATTATTATTATTATTATTATTATTATTATTATTATTATTATTATTATTATTATTATTATTATACGTATAACAAAAATCTTTAAATTTTGCTGCAAACATTGTATTCGGACAGGTATAAATGAAGAGACCTTCACCCTTTTCCAGATGGGATCCAAATCCATTCATGTTAGGTTCAAGTAGGATCGCCACAACCAACATATTATTATCATTATTATTATTCTTATTATTATTATTTGAAGGTAGGAGACCCTCTCTCAAACATGTTTTGTTAAAGATGATGGCAGCATCAGTGGAATTGATTTTATATATGGGTCTTTTCAATTCTTCTTATTATTCTCTCTCATCAGGGCTGATATTTACTAATAGCTGGCCGATGTTCATATCTTGGTTAAAGAAATGTTTTCTAAAAATACTAATTTACTGATAAGATAACAAAAGTGGCGTATGGTCGCCGTAGGGTTAACAAATCTTAGTCTGGACGTTGTCTAATGTCGTAACGGAATTCCAAAGTTTTCAACCGTATCTTCGGCTCATTTTCAAGGAAGGGTGAGCTTGAACTGATTGGAATGGGTTGTTTGTTGTTGAAGATTAAGCCAGCCTTGTGCTGGCACGGGCTCTTGCTCCTAGAGCAGCCCGTAACTGGATTATCTGTAAAGATACAAAAACATTGCTTTGGCGGTTAGTTGTGGAAAGGAGATAGGGTGACAGGCAGGATTGCAACCCCTTTGAACCTTACGGTACCCATCAGTAGGAGAAAAAGTTTTATAGCAGTGAGACTCAGCCTAGCTGGAGAGTGCTGAGTAGGAAAAAGGAAACGAGTTTTAGTTTGAGGGAAGGTGGTGGGAAGAAAAAAAGGAGATACCTATAACATTTCAGCATCTGATAATATTGCAATATATATAAAACCAACATTAAAAAGTATTATAGTATATATACATCTTCATGCCTACTCACACTTATACATATGTTCCCAAAGATGTGTATGGCTCCCATTGCAAACCGTGAAGTAGAGGGTTTGTGCATTGTGTAGCTTTCTTTGGTTTTATGTTTGTAAGACAACAGGAGATTCCCATGTGTCTATGGAGAAATGCTGTGTAATTCCTCTTTTTATCTGGGAGGTGGGTGAGACATTAGGAGATTCCCATGTGTCCCTGTGTTATTTAGGATGTGTCTGGTGATCTGTGCCGGTGTCAGCTCATTTTCAGTAAGGTTCGACCTGAGAGATTGTGTTTCTGGGCAGTCTAGTAGGTAGTGTTCGAGGGGCTGGATTGCCTCTCGGTCACAGTGCCGACATAACCTGCCCTCATTACCTATCATTTACCAGGTGTACAGGTATCCTAGCCTTAATCTGTCTGTGATGACTGAGAGTTTTCTAGTGGTTTGTTTTGTGATGTCACGCGGCGTTAGATTTGTGACATCCACATACCATTTGGACGTTCGTGAATCTTGTAGATAGTGACGTCGTACTTCACTCTCTTCTTGGAGTTTGGCATAGCTTTTAGCCATTTCCTTTAGGTGTGTTATGGATGGATGTACTTTTATGCTTACTGTACTGCAGCTGAGGGCACTTTTGGCTAGGATGTCAGCGACGGAGGTTGTCCCACTCGGTGTGCAAGTTCTTCATCTCCTCATCTTATCAATAAATTAGTATTTTTAGAAAACATTTCTTTAACAAAGATATGAACATCGGCCAGCTATTAGCAAATATCAGCCCTTATGAGAAGAGAATAATAAGAAGAATTGAAAAGACCATATATAAAATCAATTCCACTGATGCTGCCATCATCTTTAACAAAACATGTTTGAGAGAGGGTCTCCTACCTCCATATACTACTCTATGGCTACATGACCCATTTGCACAGGAAGACCCGGCACTAGGAGATTCAGGAGGACCCTGCTTCAATGTCAACTTTTGGCGAAGGAACGAGGCAGAGTTGCCACTCCATGGATGATGGTGAACTTGGCACACCGAGTGGGAAAACCTCTGTCGCAGTAACAGCAGGAACCCTGTAGCAGCTGAGTGTCCGGGAAGGTGATGCTAATTATGGAACGGCCAACAGAGACAACGATTCCACCCAGGAACGGGCTCACCCCACCGCCATCATGGAATGCCTGCACCGCCTGGAAGAGAAGGATGCCGAAAAGAGAATGAGGATGATAACGAAGAAGCTGGTCGCCCTCAACGGAGGAAAACTATGGCTCCCGCAGAAAAGAGAAGAATATATTAATCTGACCGCCGAACAAGACAGAATTCTACGTATGGGACTCAATTGCCATTTCTCTACCCGACCGAGACCCATAGAGAAACGCCTTGAGATCGAGTACCTGCTGGACACCATACACAAGCATGAAGATCAAGGCACCATACGTACTACGGACGCCCTGCAGCCCCTCCTCTTGGCCGAGGCCCTCACGGAACGCGGTGATTACAAGAGTGATGTGATCGACAGGGTCGATCCTGAAGGGAAGCAGCCAAGAAGACTCCGAGCGAAAGAGGTGATAGTCACACGTCCGTTGGGCCGATAAAGCTCTGCATTTGTACTCATCCGCACTGAAGAATACCACCACAAGTTGGATGAGATACTGGCAGACAGCAGCAAATTCCAGAGAATCACTAAGAACCCGGTAGATGACATTAAACGTGAGGCCAATAGGATTATTGAGACTGTCAATGCAGCTTCCAATGCCCTTCACTTGCTGCCGATTATAGGGGACTACGACCTTGACTATATATACGGGAATGTTAAAACCCATAAACCAGGGAACCCGTTACGCCCCATTATTAGCCAAATTCCCGCTCCTACATACCAGCTTGCGAAGAAATTGAATACTCTTTTCACTTGTTACGTTCCAGATGACCACAGTTTGAAGTCCTCTGCCGAGTTTATAGAAGCCCTGAAAACGACACCCGCCGGAGGAGTTATTGAATCGATGACCGTGGAGTCCCTCTTCACGAACATCCCCGTGGATGAAACAATCCAGATAATTCTGGATCGTGTATATAGAGACGACTCCACGCCCCCATTAAACATCCCTGAGCATGCCCTCCAAAAAGTCCTTGAAATATGTACAAAAAAGGCCCCTTTCTCCACCCACAGAGGCCATATGTACACGCAAAAAGACGATGTAGCGATGGGTTCTCCCCTCGGAGTACTTTTCGCGAACTTCTACATGGGTGCTGTGGAACGTCGGGTATTCGCCACCATTGAGAAACCGTCTATGTATGTCCGATATATTGAGGACACCTTCATCAGTGCCAGCACGGTGGAAGAAATAGAGCGCCTGCGACAAGCCTTCCACGACCACACCAGACTCAACTTCACCATTGAGCATTGCCATGACCGTCGCCTCCCCTTTCTTGACGTCCTCGTTGGGCAACAAGAAGAACGCTTTGTAACATAAGTGATACTAAACCCGACGAACCTGGGCATGTGCCTGAATGGCGAGAGCGAGTGTCCAAAGAGATACAAACGCACTGCAATCAGCGCCTTCATCAAAAGAGCTCTCTCACACTGCTCTTCGTGGAAGGACACACACACTGAATTAGAATGTGTTGCCCAAGTTTTAATTAACAAGAGGTATTCCAACCGGTACGTTGCAAAAGCCATTCGCAGAAACATCAATAAGTGGTACCAGCAGGAGCCTCGCCCTGCGGCCTTTGAAGAAGTCACTCTCTTTTACAAGGGTGTATTTCACAAGAAATACAAAGAGGACAAGCGAGCCCTTCGTAACATCATCGAAAGGAACGTCTCCCCCACAGACCCTGCGAAAAAAGTGAAATTGATCATTTACCACAAAAGCAAGACCAGTGGCCTGATTATGAAAAACAATCCAGCCCCCGTGATGCAGGACCCTCTCAAGAAAACCAACGTTGTCTACCAATACAAATGCCCTGTTCGGGAATGCCCCAGCGCCTACATTGGTATGACAACGATGCGATTTTCCAAGAGGATATCCTGTCACGCTTAGGAAGGCGCCATCCTTAATCCTGCTAAAAAACGCCCACAATACAAGGATAACTCAAAGGACATAATTCCTAATATTGGAATTATCGATAAGGCGGCAGACCACCGTCGCCTCCGCTCTTGGAGGCCCTACACATCGGGAAGGAGACACTCAACACCACTCAAGAGATTTCGTCAGACTAAGATTTGTTAACCCTACGGCGACCATACTCCAATTATGTTATCTTATCAATAAATTAGTATTTCTAGAAAACATTTCTTTAACCAAGATATGAACTTCAGCCAGCTATTAGCAAATATCAGCCCTGATGAGAAGAGAATAATAAGAATTGAAAAGACCATATATAAAATCAATTCCACTGATGCTGCCATCATCTTTAACAAAACACATTATTATTATTGTTTTTGATCTATCACAGTCCTCCAATTCGACTGGGTGGTATTTATAGTGTGGGGTTCCAGGTTGCATCCTGCCTCCTTAGGAGTCCATCACTTTTCTTACTATGTGCGCCATTTCTAGGATCTCACTCTTCTGCATGAGTCCTGGAGCTACTTTAGCCTCTAGTTTTTCTAGATTCCTTTTCAAGGATCTTGGGATCGTGCCTAGTGCCCCCTATAATTATGGGTACAATTTCCACTGGCATATCCCATATCCTTCTTATTTCTATTTTCAGATCTTGATACTTATCCATTTTTTCCCTCTCTCTCTTCAACTCTGGTGTCCCATGGTATTGCGACATCAATGAGTGATACTTTCTTCTTGACTTTGTCAATCAACATCACGTATGGTGGGGGGTTTATTTTTTTTTGCACGTATACCCTATCTGTTCTGATACCATAGTCCCAGAGGATCTTTGCCTGATCGTTTTCTACCACTCCCTCAGGTTGGTGCTCGTACCACTTATTACTGCAAGGTAGCTGGTGTTTCTTGCACAGGCTCCAGTGGAGGGCTTTTGCCACTGAATCATGCCTCTTTTTGTACTGGTTCTGTGCAAGTTCCGGGCATTTGCTTGCTATGTGGTATATGGTTTCATTTTTTGTATTGCACTTCCTACATGTTTATTCCCGTCTATCATTCTTTGAACATATCTGGTTCTTAGGGCCTGATCTTGTGCCGCTGTTATCATTCCTTCAGTTTCCTTCTTTAGCTCTCCCTCTGTGCCATTGCCATTGCCATGTGTCATCATGGCTAGTTCTTTAGTCTGTCTCATGTATTGTACGTACATTGGTTTGTTGTGCCAGTCCTCTGTTCTGTCTGTCATTCTCCTGTCTCTGTATATTTCTGGGTCTTCGTCTACTTTTATTAGTCCTTCTTCCCATGCATTCTTTAGCCACTCGTCTTCACTGGTTTTCAGATATTGCCCAGTGCTCTGTTCTCGATGGTGACGCAGTCCTCTATACTTTAGTTAGTCCTCTCCCTCCTTCCTTTCGTGTTATGTGTAGTCTGTCCGCTATTTGCTCTTGGGTGTAGTGCTTTGTGTATTGTCATTATGTTTCCTGGTTTTCTGATCTATGCTGCGGAGTTCTGCCTTCATCCATTCCACTACTCCTGCGCTGTATCTGATTACTGGCACTGCCCATGTGTTTCTGGCTTTTATCATATTTCCGGCGTTGAGTTTTGACTTGAGTATTGCCTTGAGTCTCTGCATATATTCTTTCCTGATCGTAGTCCTTCATCTCTTGGTGTTTTATATCCCCCCACCCTCCTTCCATTATTCCCAGGTATTTATATCCTGTCTCATCTATGTGTTTGATGTTGCTCCCATCTGGTAGCTTTATCCTTCAGTTCTTGATACTTTGCCCTTTTGTATGTTGACTAAGGCGCATTTTTCTATTCCAAACTCCATCCTGATGTCCTTAGATACAATCCTTACAGTCTGGATTAGGGTATTCTGTTTTCCTTGATGCTCTGACCATACAGCTTGATGTCGTCCATGAACATCAGATGGTTGATTCTGTTGCCTCTTTTCTTGAGTTGGTACCCGGCATCCATCTTCTGTAGTACTTTTGTCACAGGAATCATGGCTAACTACGAAGAGTAGTGGGGACAGTGAGTCGCCCTGGAAGATCCCTCCCCTGATATTAACCTCTGCTAGTCTTATTCCAGAGCTTGTAAGTATTGTATTCCAGTTGCGCATTGTATTTTTTAGGAAGTTGATGGTGTTTTTCCTCTGCCCCATATATTTTCAGGCATTCTATTAGCCATGTGTGTGGTATCATGTCGAAGGCTTTCTTATAGTCTATCTATGCCATGCTTAGGTTGGTTTTTCCTTCTCCTACTGTTCTTCATTACCATTTTGTCTATCAGAGCTGGTCTTTTGTGCCCCTACACTTCCTTCTGCAGCCTTTCTGTTTGTGGGGGTATGGTGTTTTGTCCTCCTCTCTAGGTAATTGTATATGCCTTTCACTGATGATACCTGTTAGTAACTTCCACATTATTGGTAGGCAGGTGATAGGCCTGTAGTTACTGGCTATATTTCCCTTACTCTTGTCTTTCTGGACTAAGGATGTTCTTCCTGTGGTCATCCATTTGGGTGTATGGTGATTTGAGATACAATGCTGGAGTTGTTCTGCCATCTCTTTCAGTTTACTCAAGTCAGGTCTCATCACCATGATTTGCATTTCCAGGCGCCTTTTCCAAGGAGGTTGCTGTTTTGGTTTCTGTTGGGTTGGTTGTGCTGGTGGTGTTGGTGTTCGAATCCCCATCAGTTCTGCTACTAATCTTGCTCCTGCATATGCCAAGTTATTTGTTTCTGTGATACTGGTGGTGTGTATTATGCCCATTATTTCATTGAGACTCACTTGTTTTCTCCCTTAATTTCTTGGTGTTGGTAGGCTTCATAGAGGGGATCTTTGTTCTCTCTGTATCTGGCTCCATTCATTGTCTAAATCTTTTCTACCCATTCCGTCCTCTCTGTTACTTCGTTGGTGTTTCTTCGTGTGTCGTTGTTGATACTCATCATCCCTGTCGTCTTCTGTGGCATCGTCTCTCAGTTCGTCTTCGTGTAATTCATTGTCGTGTGACATTTCCCTTTCCAGTTCTTCTCTCTGTTAGGAGAGCCAGTTCTTTTTCTTTATGTTCCTTACTTGGTCTGCCAGCCTCTGCTCTGTTTGGGGGGTGTTATTCCTCTCATTCCAGATATTGACCAAGCTTCTTCTATATCCTCTCTCCGTCGGGTTGCTTCTGATGTAGCATCTCCATATTTCCGTATTTTCTTCTCTTGTCCCATTTCTTCCTTGTTTGCTTCTGTAGCTCCAATCATCAGGCTGTTGGTTACTGTCGTTGTGGTGGTCAGTTGCTGGATGACGACCTCCAAGTACCTGAACGTCTTCCCCTTCAATTGGGTTGAATACCTGGCTGCCGGACGAAGCTCCTCTGTTGCTAGAGGTTCCATTTACGTCGTTGTCATTTATTCCTTCATTCTTAACATCATTGCTGAGCTTTGCTATTTAACCCATAGCTGGACCCTACCCCATCAGGGATAGGTACTCATTTACAGCTGAGTAGGACTGAGGAAATTATGGTAAAGATCCTTTCCCAAGGAATCAACGCCGAGGAGAGCGATCACCCATCCAACGACTGACCAGCCCCAATGTTGCTTAACCAATCCATTATACGACCTAAGCCCCACTCTGCCACGGCGCCACTATTATTATTATTATTATTATTATTTATTATTATTATTATTATTATTATTATTATATTATTTATTATTATAGTCTTTCTAATGGAAAAATATTAGAAGTTCAGTTCCACGATTTTGTTCAGAGCACCTAATTAATTCCATTTCGATCTTGTACATGAACATTTATGCCATCTTCTATCCTGAGGCTTTGATTCCTTTGTGGATTAAAATCAGTAATTCCACATTCAGCCACCAGGAGGCCTTTTACTTTTCGCCAAGCCAAGGCCACCACGACATCCTCTGATCAAATTACCTTCAGCGGTAACGCACACTAACCGAAACATACAGTAATTCCATTTTCCAGTCGCTAGAGGGCCTGCTATCGTCAAATCTCAGGTTACCGTGACATTTTTTTTTTTTTTTTTGTGAATTTTTTTTTTTTTTTTTTTTTTTTTGCAGGGGAAATATCTTTAGTGGGACCCCTGTTGTGTCAAAAAAACTTTTATTTGTTGACTTGTACTGTTAAAAGTAACGCAAATTGATTAAAAGCACAGAAATGCTCTAGTTTTTTGCTGTAAAACTGACAAGGACTTTATAAAAACACGAAAATACAACGGTTTGTGTTGTAAAAATAAAAAAAAAAGAACAATAAAAACACGCAAATACATTAGATTGTTATGTAAAAGTAGCAACAAATGCATAAATGTAGAAATACACTGGCTTGTGGTTTAAAAGTAAAAAATAATTGCAAGAAAAGAGTATAAGTACACTCGTTTGTGCTGTAAAAGTTAAAACGCATGCATGAAAACACAGTAATACACACTTTTGTGCTGTAAAAGTAACGAAAAATGCACAAAAGCACATCAATACACTAGTCTATGGTGTAAAAGTAACAAGATTTGCATAACACCACAGAAACACACCAATTTTCTACTGTGAATTAAAAAAAATATTTATACAAATTAACAGAAAACTGAAACACACCAGTAGTCTGTTCTTCATCACAACATTTACTAAAATCTGAAACACTATTCAAGTCTTCCTTTCTATTGATTGGGAGAAACCAGGTCAGGTGAAGTGGGCCATAGGTCATCAGTATCTGTTACACAGAGAAAATGGTAAGGTATAGTTGGGCGTATAATATAAAACATAATAAAATGTTTATCTTTTCCGTTCTCTAAGTCTCTAACAAAGGGGGATGAATTGAGCATAGAAAATAGATACCTCCAAAAACAATGATAACGGAAGTGATTGTTTTTTGTTTCTTTGTTTCTTTGTTCGTTCTTGTTCGTTTGCGCAATCTGAGTTCACAGCTGCCGGTACAGAAATAAAATTCAGTCTTATTTCACTGTAACACATGAACAGGTATAAAACAAGTCAGAGGATTTAATGTATTTTTTGAGCGTCTCTTGAAAGGGTATTTTGGATGACCTTCCAAGTCCTCTATAGTTCCTGAAGTGTGGATGTACTCTACTTTTCACTGAAAGCCTTCGAATCCGGGTGGAAATAAATAGAGAAATTCTGCTTTTGAGGTTTTGAGGCTAAGCTAGTTAGAAGCATTGTCTTCATTCCTCTAATTGGCATACTTGTTAGAAGAGTTTGCGATACGTTTGTTTGTTTGTATGGTGTTTTTACGTTGCATGGCACCAGTGGTTATTCAGCAACGGGACCAACCGCTTGACGTGACTTCCGAACCACGCCGAGAGTGAACTTCTATCACCAGGAATACACTTCTCTCACACCTCAATGTAATGCCCGAGAATCGAACTAGCGGCCACCAAGGTGGCAGGCCAAGACCATACCGATCACGCCACTGAGGCGTTACAGTGAAGCTAAGTTCTGTTCTCAACCTTCTAATTATCATGTGTGGGATTCGAACCCATGTGAAGGTAAGTTTCCTCATGAGTTGCCTTTGGATTGCAAGGCCTCCTGTACAAAGCGTTGTCTCTTGAAATGCCACAATGTCTACCAGAGGAGATTCCACTAATCCTCAGTTACCAGTAGATTCTCTTTAAGAAAAACCTGCAACCCCTCTGCTGCTGCTGTTGCTGTTGCTGTTGCTGTTGCTACCACCATCTCCCTCAACTCTCCTCCTCCAACAATTCCCCCAACACCAGCAGCACACACACCTTTTCCTCCCCCACCCCCACACCGCAAGGCATCCGCGCCCTTTAATATGCCCTCTGCCCTTTCTCGACACATTCCATTCAACCCTTATTAAATTATTCAGATTAGTTCGCCAGAGCTGTATCAGGATTTGGTAGAGAGAGAGACTCGATTCCCTCCTTCCCTTCATCTCTCCCAGACGACTCTTGTTATTCTTCTGCCTGCAGAGCAGAGCAGAGCAGACGCCAGACAAAACTAATTTCCAGGTGGCGCTGCTGGTGTCGCCGATGAGGGCCGCTTCTTCTTCTCTCTTCTTTCTTCTTCTTCTTCTTTCTTCTTTCGTTGCCTCTTCTCTCGTCTTCTTCTCGTCTTCTTCTCTGTTGGGAGAACAGACGAGGGAGTCTTGTCTCTCCTAGCCTGGAGTCTGTTCTGTGCTTCTCAAGTAAGAAGCCAGCTACAAAGGGCCATCGTGTCTCCTCTCTCTTCTTTGTTGGAAGAGCAGGCGTCTTCTTCCTCTCTTCTCTCTTCTATTTCTTTCGTTACCTCTTCTCTCGTCTTCTTCTCTCTCCTTCTCTGTTGGGAGAACAGGAGAGGGAGTCTTGTCTCTCCTTGCCTAGATTCTGTTCTGTGCCTCTAGTCAGAAGCCCCTTGTAACTGGCTTCTTACTAGAAACACAGAACAGACTCTAGGCTAGGAGAGACAAGACTCCATCGCCTATTCTTCCAACTAAGAAGAGAGAGAAGAGTCCACGGTCTCTTCTTCTCTGTCTCTCATAGCTGAGACACTCTCCTGTACTGCTAAAGGGGAACCGTAATCTGGCACCTGGAACGTGATACATAAGCTTATTTCAAAGGGGAAATACACAATTGTGTCTCATGGGTCAAATCTTGCCAAACTTTGCTGAAATTCTTGTCTGTACCAAGAACAAACCCTCTACTTTTAATCGTTTATTAATGTTTTTATCCATTTATCTATTAAACTGTTAGTCTTTGTTTTCTGATAAGTGATCACCTCTCTCGTTATTTTCTACTATCGTCTGTGACTTCTTTCGAAAGAATAAGCATTTTTTTTGGAAGCTTGAATTGCAAGCTAGTGGACCCTGTAGGCTTGTTACATATGGATAGGGTTTATGTTCTGTGAATGATAATAATAATAATAATAATAATAATAATAATAATAAAATAATAATAATAATAATAATAATACTTTTGTTAGATTTGTTTCCTAGAAATTTGCATCACCTACTTTTGATTCCTAATTTGCATAAGAACAATTTTAATATCGTAGATAAATCAATCCATTTCCAGATTTTAAGAATCTGTGTATTACATATTTCCGGGTCATGTTACTACAAATACTTTGTTAAAATATAATATTTTATGCGATTTAACGACCTGCAGATAAGTCACACTCACTCCAATTGCTTTGCATTCCAAGTGGAACAAGCAATAGGTCATCAGGAATAACGTGAAATATTGGCTATCATAAATTTCAGTGATACAGGAATGATAAATAGGGGTGGTTTTTTTTTTTAGCTGACAGTAAATATCTGTATTTGATGAGCGTTCAACGTTTGCAGTTGGTGTAGAGATATTTTGCATTGTTCTTTCCTGTTTAAGTAGGACTCTTGCTAAAAGATGAATAGATAATATGATAAAAATAGATAAATAGATAATATGAGAAAGGCTTATGAAAAATACCGTTGATGATGCCAGTTTAAAATTTCTAGGTAGACGAGACGTTATTTAGATGAAATTTATAGGAAGTTTGAATAAAATAAAAGTAAATTCTTGAAAAAAATTGATTAGTTCTCTTTTTTCGCTATTGTTAAGGCCAGCTGCAAAATGAAATTGTTTATCTAGTCTTCGAGCGATAGAAAGCGGTTTTTTGGAAAATGCTGAACGTTAAAAAAAGGGAAAAAAAAATGGGTAGGTTGCTCTATATCGTTAAAAAATATATTAGCTAAAATAAATGCTATCATGCAAAGAACGTTTTTGTATTTTGTGTTCGCAAATTTGTATATAATTAACCTTTGGGAAATGAACTGGTTAACATGAAATGTTAAATTGTACATGAAAAATACATTTACTAATTTAGTCTCCGTTGGGTGGACGGAGTTCAGAGGTCCAAAGCAGGCCTCTTATCCACCTCGACACCTAACTGTACTTACGAGCTGCTTTCGGACAAGAGCCCGTGCTGGCACAAGGCCAGTAGCATGTTTTGAACCAAATTACAAAGTTTGAGGAAACCATCAGTTTCAATAGCAAATGGACTTGGAGAGAATTCCAATTTCAAACCAAAACAGGCAGAAAATTTAAACCAAGTCTCCACATTCAAACAAAAATAGGTAACAAATTTAAACCAAAATAGTCTCCACATTCAAACCAAAATAGTTAGCCTATTCAAACCAAAAACAGACTAAACATTCAAACCAAAATAAACCATACCTTCCAACCAGTTTAGTTAGCATATCCAAACCGAAAAATAGTCATCACATTCTCAAAAAAAAAACAAAAAAAAAAAAAAAAAAAAGTCAAAATAAGCCTCGCCTCCAACCCGAAATAGGCCTCGGCGTTCAAACACCCAGGAGGCGAAGCGTTAAATAAAAGCACGGACAACAACAGCAGCAGCAGCATGACATCTCCCCCCACCCCCCCCCCTCCCCCCCCCCCCCCCTCCCCCTGCGCCTCACCCGGCCCCCCGAAAACGAACGAATAAAATCGAAGGTCAGCGAACCGTCTCGCTGGGAG